>NC_133325.1:91916302-92108802 GCF_042186555.1 Aquarana catesbeiana
TGAAGACAAAAAAATGGTTAACAATAAAACACAGTAAACGGTAAAGTATAAAAAATTGCATACCTGAAAAGCAAACATGATAAAACATAATAACAATAAAACATTGCAGAATAGAATACAGTAAAAAAGAGCAGAACGAGAGAGAGAGAGAGAGAGAGAGAGAGAGAGAGAGAGAGAGAGAGAGAGAGAGAGAGAGAGAGAGAGAGAGGAGAGAGAGAGAGGAGGAGAGAGAGAGAGAGAGAGGAGAGAGAGAGAGAGAGAGAGAGAGAGAGAGAGAGAGAGAGAGAGAGAGAGAGAGAGAGAGAGAGAGAGAGAGAGAGAAAACAATAAAACAACAACTATTTTTTTTTTATATATTTTTTTTGTGTTTTTTTACCCTTTTTTTTGTAACTAACTTTTATAACTGTAACCGGTTCCAGGTTCAGGTCTCTCAAAATGCGATGGCATCTTGGGAGACCCTGTGAAAGTGTACCTAGTCTGTGCAATGCTGTACCCTACGCTAATACTCAACTAGTGAATGGTAGCGTTCAAAACATTCACCAATGCAAAGACCAGGATTGTCAGGACAGGAGGGACAATAATAGCGGGTGTCTCACCTATATCCGCGCTTGCTGCAGACACAAAATCTTTTTTGGGGGGGTTCGTTGGGGTAGGGGTACTTGGGGGGGACATTGCATTTGGTTGGGGATGTGAATGGAGGAGGTACGGGCGCTGCAGAAGTGGTGGGTTCCCAATTAGGATTTGGCGAATGCAGCAGGAAGGGCACTATGGGCATGACGGGCCTGTGTTCGTCTTCTTGGTGGCAGCGGGACACTACTTGTGCTTGCCACCTCGCCAGCTTGAACTGCATTTATGGGACTCGCCACGTCACCAAGTGTTACTGCAGTGCTAGTTTGACTTCGACCGGGGGTGTACTAGGCTGCTGGTGCTTGCCACTTCACCAAAACGCTACCAAAAAAAAAAAAAACGGTTAGAGGTCGCAGGGATCAGCCGTGACTCTGCGAACGCTGCAGTTATGCGTTTAGTGTTTTGTAAGTGACAGTGATCGATCGATACTGCACTTGGGTGGGCTGGGCTGGACCGGGCGGAGGGGCAAAACGCAAGTGCTAGCAGGTATCTGGGCTGATCCCGCTAACACTGCATTTTTGGGAACCCTAAACTGCTGGGGACGCTAGTATAGATCTGATCGGATCAGATATTGATCCGTTCAGATACTATACCACTAAGGGAGGTGTACGGTGCGTGCGTGGGTGTTAGCAGTACTGGCACTAACCTGATGCTGCTTGGGGCTAGTGCTTGCCAGTTCACCAAAACGCTACCAAAAAAACTGTTAGCGATCGCAGGGATCAGGCCTGACTCTGCGAACGCTGCAGTTATGCATTTAGTGTTTTGTAAGTGACAGTGATTGATCGATACTGCACTTGGGTGGGGCTGGGACGGGCGGAGGGCCAAAACGCAGGTGCTAGCAGGTATCTTGGCTGATCCCACTAACACTGCGTTTTTGGGAACCCTAAACTGCTGGGGACGCTAGTATAGATCTGATCGGATCAGATATCGATCCGTTCAGATACTATACCACTAAGGGAGGCGTATGCTGCATGCGTGGGTGTTAGCGGTACTGGCGCTAATCTGACGTTACCTGGAGCGACGCATATCACCGCCGGGCGATCAGGGGGCTAAACCTTTATTAGGTAATAAACGGCGGGTGCCCTGACACTATAAAAAAATAAACGAACTAACCAGCGTCACCCGTAACGGTTATACGGTGATCACTGGTGAAAGGGTTAACTAGGGGGCAATTAAGGGGTTAAAACATTAGATCGTATATGGGGGTCCCTGTCGCTATAAAACGCTGACGCGAACCTAAATATTTACCTCACTAACTAGCATCACCAGTGACACTAATACAGCGATCAGAAAAATGATCGCTTAGTGACACTGGCGACGGGGGGTGATCAAGGGGTTAAAACTTTATTAGGGGGGTATCCTAGACCTAAAGGGGGCTAATACTAACTGCCCTACCACACTAACTGTCACAAACTGACACCATGCAGTAATCAGAAAAAAAAAAAAAACTGGGTGTAATGTGTGCCTGGCATGTTCTACTGTGTATGTTGTGCACTCACAGTGAAGTCTTCTCTCCTCGGCGCCGGAACGGAAAATACCGAGCTGAGGAGAGATAACATAATTTCCTTTGCTGCTGTTTAGCATACAGCAGAGGAAGAATCCGATTGGCTGGGAGCGATCGCGAGGGGGGGTCCACGAATGGATGGTCTCCCCCTCGCCTCTCATCGCTCCCAGACACAAGCCAACCACCTCGGGCACCAGGGGGGGGGGGGTCCGCCGCCCGCGGGAGGCAGATCACGTACAGGTACGCGATTCTGCCTGCCCGTGCCATTCTGCTGACGTACATCGGCGTGAGGCGGTCAGCAAGTGGTTAAAATGGTCTGCTGCAAAGTGGAAAACTGTTCTGAGGCTAAACATCAAAATTCAAAGGCCGATCAGCGGGTGGATCACTGGATGTCTGCCAGCAACCGCTGATCAATCGGTCAAACACACAGAAAGGAGATCTGTCTATGTAAACATGGCAGATCTAATTTTTGACAGAGGGGGAAGGGATGGATTTTGTGTCTCTGCAAAGCAGAGAGTAAAATCCATTCCTTCTCCTAGTAAAAGCAGGCCATACAGTACACAAACACACTGGCTAGGCACACATTAACCCTTTTAATGACCTAGATGTTTAACCCCCTTTCCAGCCAGTGTCATTAGTACATTGACCGTGCATATTTTTTTTTTTTAGCACCGATCACTGTATTAGTGTCACTGGTCCCCAAAAAGTGTCAGTGTTAGATTGTCTGCCGCAATATCGCAGTCCCACTATAAGTCGCTGATCGCCACCATCACTAGTAGAAAAAAATAAAAAAAAATTCCACAAATATATCCCATAGTTTGTAGACAGTAGACGCTATAACGTTTGCGTAAACCAATTAATAGACGCTTATTGGGATTTTATTTACCAAAAATATGTTGCAGAATACATATTGGCCTAAATTTATGAAGATTTTTGTTTTTTTCTATCGGATTATAGCATAAAGTTGTTTCTTTTTGTTTTTTTTTATTTATAGTGCAAAAAATTCAAAATGCAGGAGGGGATTAAATACCACTAAAAGAAAGCTCTATTTGTGGGAAAGAAAAAAAAAGGACATAAGTTTTATTTGGGTACAGTGTTGCATCACTGAGCAATTGTCAGTTAAAGTAACACTGTGTGCCGTATGGCAAAGAATGGCGTGGACATGAGGGGGGGGGTAAATCTTCCGGGGGTCAAGTAGTCGACAACCCCATCTCACTCCCCATACCTACCTTCCTGTGTTGCTGCTCTAGTCTTGTACCTCTATAAATTGCCCACCATTTTAGGATTCCCCTTGCGTAGTCAATTTAAAATGGTGGTTCAGTTCATGTGTGTTTGTTTGGCTCCACAGTGGTTTGAATCACAAATCCTTTGGAATAAAAATAAAAAAATGAAAAAAACAAAAATCAAAAAAATCAAAATAAGAAAAAAATGCTGCACTTAAAACGGAGTGCCACCCAAAGAAATGGAACTTCTGCCTTAAGTACTGGTAACCCCATACAATGCCACATTTGGCATGTCTTTTTTTTTTTTTTTTTTTTTTTGTGGGGGGTGTACCCAATTTTGACAGGCACTCAGCTCCCACTTCCTCCCCTGGCGCCGCAAGGAAGCTCACCTCTCTCCCTCCCTCCAATCTTCTGGGACACATCATAGGTTCCAGAAGATTTCCCGGCCATTCACAACGCGCAGTGCGCGCCTGGCTGTGAAGCCACAGCTGGGTGGCCACAGTTACAATGCCGGTGCCATGGAGAGGAGGGGGAGAGGAGTGAGGCTTCATGCGCCCACATCGCTGGACCATGGGACAGGTGAGTGTCTGTTTATTAAAAGTCAGCAGCTACACTTTTTGTAGCTGCCAAAATTTTACATGGGTGGAACTCTGCTTTAACCACTTGACGACCGCCTCACGCCGATTTACGTCGGCAAAGTGGCACGGACAGGCAAAATCACGTACATATACGTGATTTGCCTTCCGCGGGTGGGGGGTCCGATCGGACCCCCCCCCCGGTGCCCGAGGCGGTCGTCTTTTGTCCAGCGGCGATCCGTGATGAGGGGGAGACCATCCGTTCGTGGCCCCCCCCTCGCGATCGCCGCCGGCCAATGAGAACACTCCTTTGCTGCTGTATGCTAAACAGCAGCAAAGGAAGTGATGTCATCTCCCCTCGGGTCGGTATTTTCCGTTCCGGCCCGAGGAGAGAAGACATCTATGTGAGTGCACAACACACACACACACAGTAGAACATGCCAGGCACACAAAACACCCCGATCCCCCCCCCGATCGCCCCCCCGATCCCCCCCCAATCACCCCCCACCCCCCCCCCGTCACAAACTGACACCAGCAGTTTTTTTTTTTTTTTTTTTTTTTCTGATTACTGCATAGTGTCAGTTTGTGACAGTTACAGTGTTGGGACAGTGAGTATTACCCCCCTTTAGGTCTAGGGTACCCCCCTAACCCCCCCTAATAAAGTTTTAACCCCTTGATCACCCCCTGTCACCAGTGTCACTAAGCGATCATTTTTCTGATCGCTGTATTAGTGTCGCTGGTGACGCTAGTTAGTGAGGTAAATATTTAGGTTCGCCGTCAGCGTTTTATAGCGTCAGGGACCCCCATATACTACCTAATAAATGTTTTAACCCCTTGATTGCCCCCTAGTTAACCCTTTCACCACTGATCACCGTATAACCGTTACGGATGACGCTGGTTAGTTCGTTTATTTTTTATAGTGTCAGGGCACCCGCCGTTTATTACCGAATAAAGGTTTAGCCCCCTGATCGCCCGGCGGTGATATGCGTCGCCCCAGGCAGCGTCAGATTAGCGCCAGTACCGCTAACACCCACGCATGCAGCATACGCCTCCCTTAGTGGTATAGTATCTGATCGGATCAATATCTGATCCGATCAGATCTATACTAGCGTCCCCAGCAGTTTAGGGTTCCCAAAAACGCAGTGTTAGCGGGATCAGCCCAGATACCTGCTAGCACCTGCGTTTTGTGCCTCCGCCCAGCCCACCCAAGTGCAGTATCGATCGATCACTGTCACTTACAAAACACTAAACGCATAACTGCAGCGTTCGCAGAGTCAGGCCTGATCCCTGCGATCGCTAACAGTTTTTTTTTGTAGCGTTTTGGTGAACTGGCAAGCACCAGCCCCAGGCAGCGTCAGATTAGCGCCAGTACCGCTAACACCCACGCACGCACCGTACACCTCCCTTAGTGGTATAGTATCTGATCGCATCAATATCTGATCCGATCAGATCTATACTAGCGTCACCAGCAGTTTAGGGTTCCCAAAAACGCAGTGTTAGCGGGATCAGCCCAGATACCTGCTAGCACCTGCGTTTTGCCCCTCCGCCCGGCCCGGCCCAGCCCACCCAAGTGCAGTATCGATCGATCACTGACACTTACAAAACACTAAACGCATAACTGCAGCGTTCGCAGAGTCAGGCCTGATCCCTGCGATCGCTAACGTTTTTTGGTAGCGTTTTGGTGAACTGGCAAGCGCCAGCGGCCTAGTACACCCCGGTCGTAGTCAAACCAGCACTGCAGTAACACTTGGTGACGTGGCGAGTCCTATAAGTGCAGTTCAAGCTGGTGAGGTGGCAAGCACAAGTAGTGTCCCGCTGCCACCAAAAAGACAAACACAGGCCCATCGTGCCCATAGTGCCCTTCCTGCTGCATTCGCCAATCCTAATTGGGAACACACCGCTTCTGCAGCGCCCGTACTTCCCCCATTCACATCCCCAACCAAATGCAGTCAGCTGCATGAGAGGCATTTTTATGTCCTCCCGAGTACCCCTACCCAACGAACCCCCAAAAAAGATGTTGTGTCTGCAGTAAGAGCGCGGATATAGGCGTGACACCCGCTATTATTGTCCCTCCTGTCCTGACAATCCTGGTCTTGCATTGGTGAATGTTTTGAACGCTACCATTCACTAGTTGAGTATTAGCGTAGGGTACAGCATTGCACAGACTAGACACACTTTCACAGGGTCTCCCAAGATGCCATCGCATTTTGAGAGACCCGAACCTGGAACCGGTTACCGTTATAAAAGTTAGTTACAAAAAAAGTGTAAAAAAAAAAAAAAATATGAAATAAAAAAAAATAGTTGTTGTTTTATTGTTCTCTCTCTCTCTATTCTCTCTCTCTATTGTTCTGCTCTTTTTTACTGTATTCTATTCTGCAATGTTTTATTGTTATTGTTCTTGTTATTATGTTTTATCATGTTTGTTTTTCAGGTGTGTAATTATTTACACTTTACTGTGCTTTATTGTTAACCATTGTTAACCATTTTTTTGTCTTCAGGTACGCCATTCACGACTTTGAGTGGTTATACCAGAATGATGCCTGCAGGTTTAGGTATCATCTTGGTATCATTCTTTTCAGCCAGCGGTCGGCTTTCATGTAAAAGCAATCCTAGCGGCTAATTAGCCTCTAGACTGCTTTTACAAGCCGTGGGAGGGAATGCCCCCCCCCCCCCACCGTCTTCCGTGTTTTTCTCTGGCTCTCCTGTCTCAACAGGGAACCTGAGAATGCAGCCGGTGATTCAGCCAGCTGACCATAGAGCTGATCAGAGACCAGAGTGGCTCCAAACATCTCTATGGCCTAAGAAACCGGAAGCTACGAGTATTTCATGACTTAGATTTCGCCGGATGTAAATAGCGCCATTGGGAAATTGGGGAAGCATTTTATCACACCGATCTTGGTGTGGTCAGATGCTTTGAGGGCAGAGGAGAGATCTAGGGTCTAATAGACCACAATTTTTTCAAAAAAGAGTACCTGTCACTACCTATTGCTATCATAGGGGATATTTACATTCCCCGAGATAACAATAAAAATGATTAAAAAAAAAAATATGAAAGGAACAGTTTAAAAGTAAGATTAAAAAAGCAAAAAAATAATAAAGAAAAAAAAAAAAAAAAAAACACCCCTGTCGCCCCCTGCTCTCGCGCTAAGGCGAACGCAAGCGGCGGTCTGTCGTCAAACATAAACAGCAATTGCACCATGCATGTGAGGTATCACCGCGAAGGTCAGATCGAGTGCAGTAATTTTTCCAGTAGACCTCCTCTGTAAATCTAAAGTGGTAACCTGTAAAGGCTTTTGAAGGCTTTTAAACATGTATTTATTTTGTTGCCACTGCACGTTTGTGCGCAATTTTAAAGCATGTCATGTTTGGTATCCATGTACTCGGCCTAAGATCATCTTTTTTATTTCATCAAACATTTGGGCAATATAGCGTGTTTTAGTGCATTAAAATTAAAAAAAGTGTGTTTTTTCCCCAAAAAATGCGTTTGAAAAATCGCTGCGCAATTACTGTGTGAAAAAAAAAAATGAAACACCCACCATTTTAATCTGTAGGGCATTTGCTTTAAAAAAATATATAATGTTTGGGGGTTCAAAGTAATTTTTTTGCAAAAAAAAAAAACTTTTTCATGTAAACAATAAGTGTCAGAAAGGGCTTTGTCTTCAAGTGGTTAGAAGAGTGGGTGATGTGTGACATAAGCTTCTAAATGTTGTGCATAAAATGCCAGGACAGTTCAAAACCCCCCCAAATGACCCCATTTTGGAAAGTAGACACCCCAAGCTATTTGCTGAGAGGCATGTCGAGTCCATGGAATATTTTATATTGCGACACAAGTTGCGGGAAAGAGACAAATTTTTTTTTTTTTTTTTTTTTTTTTGCACAAAGTTGTCACTAAATGATATATTGCTCAAACATGCCATAGAAATATGTGAAATTACACCCCAAAATACATTCTGCTGCTTCTCCTGAGTACGGGGATACCACATGTGTGAGACTTTTTGGGAGCCTAGCCGCGTACGGGACCCCGAAAACCAAGCACCGCCTTCAGGCTTTCTAAGGGCGTGAATTTTTGATTTCACTCTTCACTGCCTATCACAGTTTCGGAGGCCATGGAATGCCCAGGTGGCACAAAACCCCCCCAAATGACCCCATTTTGGAAAGTAGACACCCCAAGCTATTTGCTGAGAGGTATAGTGAGTATTTTGCAGACCTCACTTTTTGTCACAAAGTTTTGAAAATTGAAAAAAGAAAAAAAAAAATGTTTTTTCTTGTCTTTCTTCATTTTCAAAAACAAATGAGAGCTGCAAAATACTCACCATGCCTTTCAGCAAATAGCTTGGGGTGTCTACTTTCCAAAATGGGGTCATTTGGGGGGGTTTTGTGCCACCTGGGCATTCCATGGCCTCCGAAACTGTGATAGGCAGTAAAGAGTGAAATCAAAAATTTTCACCCTTAGAAATCCTGAAGGCAGTGATTGGTTTTCGGGGTCCAGTACGCGGCTAGGCTCCCAAAAAGTCCCACACATGTGGTATCCCCATACTCAGGAGAAGCAGCTAAATGTATTTTGGGGTGCAATTCCACATATGCCCATGGCCTGTGTGAGCAATATATCATTTAGTGACAACTTTATGAAAAAAAAAAAAAAAAGTGTCACTTTCCCGCAACTTGTGTCAAAATATAAAATATTCCATGGACTCAATATGCCTCTCAGCAAATAGCTTGGGGTGCCTACTTTCCAAAATGGGGTCATTTTGGGGGGTTTTGTGCCACCTGGGCATTCCATGGCCTCCGAAACTGTGATAGGCAGTGAAGAGTGAAAGCAAAAATTTACACCCTTAGAAATCCTGAAGGCGGTGATTGGTTTTCGGGGCCCCGTACGCGGCTAGGCTCCCAAAAAGTCCCACACATGTGGTATCCCCATACTCAGGAGAAGCAGCTAAATGTATTTTGGGGTGCAATTCCACATAGGCCCATGGCCTGTGTGAGCAATATATCATTTAGTGACGACTTTTTGTAAATATTTTTTTTTTTTTTTTTTTTTGTCATTTTTCAATCACTTGGGACAAAAAAAATAAATATTCAATGGGTTCAACATGCCTCTCAGCAATTTCCTTGGGGTGTCTACTTTCCAAAATGGGGTCATTTGGGGGGGTTTTGTACTGCCCTGCCATTTTAGCACCTCAAGAAATGACATAGGCAGTCATAAACTAAAAGCTGTGTAAATTCCAGAAAATGTACCCTAGTTTGTAGACGCTATAACTTTTGCGCAAACCAATAAATATACGCTTATTGACATTTTTTTTACCAAAGACATGTGGCCGAATACATTTTGGCCTAAATGTATGACTAAAATTGAGTTTATTGGATTTTTTTTATAACAAAAAGTAGAAAATATCATTTTTTTTCAAAATTTTCGGTCTTTTTCCGTTTATAGCGCAAAAAATAAAAACCGCAGAGGTGATCAAATACCATCAAAAGAAAGCTCTATTTGTGGGAAGAAAAGGACGCAAATTTCGTTTGGGTACAGCATTGCATGACCGCGCAATTAGCAGTTAAAGCGACGCAGTGCCAAATTGGAAAAAGACCTCTGGTCCTTAGGCAGCATAATGGTCCGGGGCTCAAGTGGTTAAAACAAAACTCCATGAAAAAACAAAAAACAAAAAAAAAAGAATTTCTCCCATGCATTGGGGGCTGTGCCTCCACTGCATGGGTTAACTGTTCGTTTTGTCTAGGAGCATACCTAAAAGCTATAATTACCCGGCCCTTCGATCCTCTGGAAAACAGCACTCCCCTACGTCCAGCTTTTGTGGAAATTTTATGAAGATGTATTTTAATATGTATTGTCACAGTGTCTCCCAGTGTTAGTTCTCCCGCAACCCGCTCTAAAGAGCTGACTGGGGCAGACAGACACTGGTTGAGATCCATTAGGTAGTGGAAAGCTTCCTGTTGGGGAGAGAGGTTTGAGGAGTGAGGATATTTCTGCCGGTGAAAGGGCCCCTATGTGATGCACAGACTTTCATCTGGGGGTATGTGTTCGCTCTGCAAACATATCAGTTTAGCGGACGTGCACTTGTGTCACCCCTGTATGCCTGATCAACATATTTGAGGTGCCATGACATACACCTGCAGATAAGCTCCCATCAGCAGGAATTTCCTGTGAGGTCACATCCTGTGTAGGAGGCCATTGGCTGTTGGAGGCAAACCCTCCAGTTTGTGACTTCCTGTTTGTGTGTAAATAAAAGAAGCAGTAAACTGCTTGGCGGCAGTCATGCTGATGGAGCTGAGAACGTAAGCTATGGCGATGCCTGTTTACTCGGGGATATACGGAAAAAAAAGCTATAGGTAAGATGCATTATAGTATTAGGCCTCATGCACACGAGACGCTGTTAAACTCGTGTTCAGAGGCAGTTGGACACTTTTTTCAACTGCCCCTGAACCCATTCAATGTTATTCTATGTGTCCATGTACACAGTCTCATTTTTTGGCGTTTTTTTAGGCAGTTGCGTTTAACCTCGTTTTTTCAGAAGCAAAAAAATGGGTTCAGACGCAAAAGTTTTCCACGTTTCAGATGCCAAAAAAAACACTTATAAAACGCAAACGCGGCTAAACGCGGTACCGGCGATTAGCCGCGTTTGCGTTTATAAGTGATTTTTACAATCCGATTTTGGGGCCCCATATCTCGGGGCCAGTTGGTGCTAGGAAACCCAAATTTGCTATGCAAAACACAGTGGAACTAGCACTACAAGATATCCAAATTTGGGGTTCGTATCACCAAGTGGCCCCGAGATATGGTGCCCCAAAGTCAGGTCACAAAATGTCATTCTCTGCTGCAGAAGTGCTTTGACATTTTGCGACCCGAATTTGGGGCCCCATATCTCCGGGCCACTTAGTGCTAGGAACCCCAAATTTGGATATCTTGTAGTGCTAGTTCCACTGTGTTAGCACACCAAACTTGGGGTTCATAGCACCAAGTGGCCCCGAGACACAGGCCCCAAAGTTGGGTCGCAAAATGTCATTCTCTGCTCTGCAGACGCTTCTAGACGCAAACGCGGCTAAACGCGGCATGCAAACGTGGCAAAACAGGCGTTTCTAAACTCCGGTTTCAGCTTTTAAAAACATGTGTTCAGCAGAGTTTGCACCGGCGTCTCGTGTGCATGAGGCCTTAGACGAAATGTGTGCTTATTAGCACAGGAGATATGGTGTGCGCTCAGCGTACAGCCTAATTCCCCTGACACAGCAGTAGACTGTTCCCACGAAGGTGTTGGTGATTAAGGCCTGCGTGTCCAAATCTAGTACCTTACACACATATAAACTAGTGCCCAAATAAAAGAATAGAAAGATTAAATGGTAGAAAAATATAATGTGTGTTTGGGTTGCTGCATGAATGAACAATTGTATTCACACAATTCATGTAAATTAAATCAGTGGCGCTACTAGTCTCTACACAAAATACGTGTTATTGATGTGAAACTTAAAGAGGAACTGCAGTCTGCTCACATTATTTGTAATAAAAACTGGAAGTGGGCTGTATAAGGGATTTACTGGCAGAAAAAAAATGTTTTACTATCCAAAGTTAAAATAAGGGCAGAAGATTTAATAGATGGAAAGATGAACAAATTACTGAAGTTCCACTTTAAGAAAACAATGTGCCAACAAACAAGAATAGAGTAAAAAAAAAAAAAAAAAAAAAAAAAAAAAAAAGATAAAAAATAGATTATGAGCTAAAATATTCACTGCGTTTTTTCCACTGATGCAGTCATGTTGTACGTGCCGTAGGGCAGAGCTTGAAGGTTTGCAGACCAGAAGGAACGTCAAACCAGGAAGAGTTTACCCCATTGAATGCTGAGATTCGAATTTTTATATGCAAGAATATTATAAATTAAAGTGTTACCATATCATTTTATACTATTGGGGGCATCCTCCTTTTCCAAACATGGAACAAGAATAAACATCGGTGGGTAAGGCGCTCTTAAAGGGACCAGCACCCTCCCCCTCAAGGAGGTATATCAGGCAGGATAAGAGTACCCTAGTGAGCGGGAGGCCACACTGCATGACCCCTTCACTGGACATCAGCTTCAAACAACAAGCTGGATATGATTACACATGCGCAGTATGAGAGCACACAGGTGTAAGGGAAATGTACTGTTCCAGCCATCCTCACATCCAGAGCGGGTGTTCTGTCAAAATTAGCCAACCCATCAGAAACTCCAACCACATCACTTCCGGTTTCTTTAAACTATCAGTAACTGGAGATGTTGATGAATTGCTGTTTGGACACAACACTGGCAATCGAATAGAGTCCGGTACAGAAAGATCTAGCTGTTTTGACATCACAGCTGCTAACGAGGACAAAGTTGTCGCTGCCTCGCCGGTGGTCATTTTGTTGGCTAGTATTGGAGTGGAGTGACAATCCCTGCTCACAATATCATGCACCAGACTCTATTCGGTTGCCGGTGTTGTGTCCAAACAGCAAATTGTCAAAATCTCTTACTGATGATTTAAAGAAACCGGAAGCTAAGTAGTTGGAGTTTGACAGAACACCGGTCTATGGGCGCGATGATGCAAGGAACCGTCCATTCCCCAAGACCGCTAGCGTGCGAGGGGGCAGGAGCAGCAGGGATCGGTCTTGCAGTCTGAGGATTATGTAGTATATCTCCGCTCTCCTTTACCCTAGACAAAAACGAGTAGTTAATCTATGCAATGTGGGCACATTTCCTTGGAATTCTTCTTTAACTCCAATCCGATATATGAAGCCAGGTGTACTCTCTGGAAACTACAACACATGTGACCTGCTTTTCTTGGCTAATTCCTAAGAAATTCTCTTCCGCAGTAGATGTTCTCGATTACATACAGAGTACGGTAAGCGGTTTCCCCCACTATTGTTTACACCTGTCTCTTGTCAAATTCTTTATCCCATACATAAAGTGCTTTTACTAGAAAATTACAGGGGGACTTTAAGGGTAATGAAATGTGAGGCATTCTGCTAGAAGAAAAATACAAATGCTGCACTTTTCAAGGTAAGAGTGGGCGAATGGAACATTAAACAGCTCAAAAGCTCAGCATTCTAAACTAGGCAAACACACCGGAGAGCCATTTGTTTGGTCACCTGTGGAATGCTCCAAGGACAGCAACAAGCAAATGACTGCCAAGGACAAACCAAAATTAGTTTTTCCATTCAAATGTTCACCTCCTCACTAAATCCACTTTTATAATCTAAAAGTGATAGAACAGCAAAGGTCACAGTGCATGGCTTTTAAGACCACATAAGAAGATGTAAAATTTACTCCGATAGAACTCCAGCCTTACCTTCAGTCTTGAACAGTTATACAGGCTCTTCTCCTCTTGTACAGAATTTACTTGCTCTATTTTCATTGCATACCGTGTGCTACTCTCAGTGTGCATTAGAAGCTGCAGCAATTGCAGCTTCGTTTTACAGCTGGAACACCTCCAACATCATCAATTTATTTCTTCCCTAGCCTTACTGTCGCTGGCCCATTCATCGCATTTCAGTTTTTACAATCATGTTGGATCAGGATCCTATGTTGGCATTACCTAGGATGGTCTGCATGCAAATACAGCCTGTCTAGAAATGCCAACTACTTCAGACATGCAACTATCAAGGCATTTTGATATACAGGATTTATATAGCGCCAACACTTTGCAACATAAAGGGAGACAGCACAGAAACAATACAAGAGAGTTAGGAGGGCCCTGCTCCTGGGAGCTTACAATCTAATAAGGAGGGGCTGGTAGATCAAAAGGTAATAACTGAGGGATGAACTGATGGGAGAAATAGAAGACTTGGTTATTAGCTGAAGGCAGGATAGGCCTCCCTGAAGAGATGAGTTTTCAAGGATCGCCTAAAAGTGGACAGAGTTGGAGATAGCCAGACAGATTGGGGTAGGGAGTTCCAGAGGATGGGAGAGGAGAGCTAGAGAGCAGGGAGTCTTAGGAGGAGATGAGAGGACGTTTGTGTGATATTTGGAGACAAGATTGGTGATGTAGCTTGGGACAGAGTTGTAAAGGGCTTTGTATGTTGTTAATGTTTTAAATTTTATTTGTTGGGCCATGGGAAGCCAGTGGAGGGACTGGCAGAGGGGTGGTGGAAACTGTGCAGTTAGTAAGGTTGATGAGTCTTGCAGCAGCTTGCTCCTAGCTTCTCCTCTCCGGTAAGTGCCCCCATTGAAAGCTGCTTCCTATGTGGGCACTTGTGCGGCTTGCTCCCTTTCAGAACCCCCTAAAAGTAAACAAGCAATATACAGTACCCTGCATATTTTCTGGGGACCAGAGTACATTTAAATCTACACGTCCATCTAAGATTACCCTGTTTACAGGTTGACCACGTTGCTGCACGATTTCACTACAGAACAAACAGTTTTATCACTCTAAAAACAAAAAGTGGATCTACAGGCAATAAAACTTACAGGGGTGGACTCCTCATCCTGACCACCCACATCTTTTGGCCCCTTTCACACATGCGGACAGTATGTCCGTATTTCATCCATCCGTTTTCGGATGAAATACGGACATACATGCATCCCTATGGGATAGCGGGTGTCAGCGGATGTACATCCGCTGACACCCGATGTTGTCCGGCTCCGCTCTCGTCCGATTCTGCGGACGGAAGAAAATCCTATTTTTCTATCCGTCTGCAGAGCGGATCGGATGAACACGGACAGACGGTCCGTGTTCCTCCGATCCCCCATAGGGGAGAGCGGAGATCTGACAGGGCGGTTCCTGCACAGTGTGTGGGTCCCGCCCTGTCATCTGCCTGCTCAGCTGGGGAAAACGGAGCGATCCCCGCTGAGCAGCGGATAAACACGGGGCGGATCAACACGGATCCGTCCCGTGTGAAAGGGGCCTTACACTGAAACTGGTTGTAAACTCTTTCATATACCCAGCAAAGTGACTATCCTCAGGTGATATACAGAGATGAATCAAATCTGCCTACATACAGTGAGTGAAAAAAAGTATTTGATCTCCTGCTGATTTTGTACATTTGCCCACTGACAAAAAAATGATCAGTCTATAATTTTAATGGTAGGTTTATTTTAACAGTGAGAGACAGAACAACAACAAAAATTACCAGAGAAAAAAGGCATTTAAAAAAAAAGTTATAAAATAAGTATTTGATCTCCTATCAATCAGCAAGCTTTCTGGGTACCAGGTTTCTTCTATACAGGTAATGAAGCTAAGATTAGGAGGAGAACTCTCTTAAGGCTGGGTTCACACTGGTACAACACGACTGTCATCCTACTTTGCCCTGCTACATCTGTCCTACATCGGTCCTACTTCCATCCGACCTGCATGAACAAAATAAGATTTTGGTCCGACTTTGAGATAGTACGACTTGTCCTTTGACCAATTAAAACAATACCAGAGTGACATAAATTCCTTTTACTGCTGCTGTAATCACCATGTCAGATGTCACGAGTCGGATGGTTAGGACAAGGATCCTACTTTGATCCGACTTCAATGATATTCTGTGACAGACCTAGCCAGGACAGAGGCATTTGGAGAGGACTGAATGCCAGCCTCTTGCCTTCTGATTATGGGTCCTGGATTTTAAGGGAACAATACTCTTTGCGAGGTGTATGCCTGGGGACTTTGAAGTAATGTTACTTTGGATTCAAGTCCATGTCCCCCCAAAACACAAAACTCTGGGAACCCTGTATATGCCATATTATAAATAGTGACTGATTCATAATGTTGGGGCTCATAGAAGATGCTGATGTCATCAACTCCAGCCACCTGCTGTCTGATATAATGTGTTTATTGTAAATAAGGCTAGTGTGGGCTCTCAGGCTAGGTTTCCATTGGTGCGACTTTTCATGCGATTTGGGACTGAAAAGTCGCATGACAAGTTGTACCCCATGATTTCCAATGAGTACCGTTCATATCAGTGCGACTTCAAGACGCATCGACTTCAAAGTAGTCCCTGCACTACTTTGGTCCCACTTTGATGCGCCGTGAGGTCCATAGACCTCAAGAATACACAGGCATTGCTGCAAGTCGCGGCAAAAAATTGCGGTAAAAAAATTGCGGCAAAATCACACGACTTTGGGGAAGCAATAGTGGAAACATAGCCTAAGAGTATTTCACCCATTGTTGTTTGTGTTAATTAACTCTGCTATTGTGTGAAGGTTTTCTATGTTTATTTATGATAATGTTGATTGTGTCTTCCGAGCTAAAAGATGGCAAGTCTGTCCTAAAGGTCATGTCTCTGAGTCACCTAGGCTGTCTAAAGGATGAGATAATTAGCTCATGTTAATTTGGTTTTTGGTGATACTCTCCAAGAAATAATATATTTTATACATGAATAATATTTTCTCTATGCACCTCCAACCACTCCACACACGAACATGAGCAGTTTTAAAACATCCAATATTACTGTTAAAAAAATAAAATAAAAAACAAAAAACAAACACATTTTACTCTTCTTGCACACAGGTACCTGGGCCTGTAAACAAATGACAATGTATTACCATCTGCCAGGGAAGCTCAGGTGCTGCATACTGATAGCTGCGCATAGCTTTACTCATGTAAACACTTGTATAACAAATTTTTCTACTTTTTTCTATAAATACCTCCGTAGACTTTACAAGTGCTTATGAAAGCACCAGAATATACCCAAGTACAGCCTTGCACAGCCATTCATGGGTGTCTGTACATAGCACCTGGGCTTCCCAGGTAGCGGAAATTTGATTATATTTTGGTTGCACAGGCGCCAGCGTGCAAGAAGACTTAAAGTGGATGTAAACCCAAATTTTTATTTTTTTTTAATGTCATAATTAGGGATGAGCTTCGAGTTCGAGTCGAACTCATGTTCGACTCGAACATTAGCTGTTCGCAAGTTCGCCGAACACCGAACAATTTGGGGTGTTCGCGGCAAATTCGAATGCCGCGGAACACCCTTTAAAAGTCTATGGGAGAAATCAAAAGTGCTAATTTTAAAGGCTTATATGCAAGTTATTGTCATAAAAAGTGTTTGGGGACCCGGGTCCTGCCCCAGGGGACATGTATCAATGCAAAAAAAAGTTTTAAAAACGGACGTTTTTTCAGGAGCAGTGATTTTAATAATGCTTAAAGTCAAACAATAAAAGTGTAATATCCCTTTAAATTTCGTACCTGGGGGGTGTCTATAGTATGCCTGTAAAGGGGCGCATGTTTCCCGTGTTTAGAACAGTCTGACAGCAAAATGACATTTGGAAGGAAAAAACACATTTAAAACTACCCGCGGCTATTGCATTGCCGACAATACACATAGAAGTTCATTGATACAAAAACGGCATGGGAATTCCCCCCAGGGAAACCCCGAACCAAAATTAAAAAAAAAAAAAAATGACGTGGAGGGGGGTCCCCCTAAATTCCATACCAGGCCCTTCAGGTCTGGTATGGATATTAAGGGGAACCCCGGCCAAAATTTAAAAAAAAAAAAATGACGTGGGGTTCCCCCTAAATTCCATACCAGACCCTTCAGGTCTGGTATGGATTTTAAGGGGAACCCCGCGCCAAAAAAAAAAAAAAAAAAAACGTCGTGGGGTTCCCCCAAAAATCCATACCAGACCCTTATCCGAGCACGCAACCTGGCAGGCCGCAGGAAAAGAGGGGGGGATGAGAGTGCGGCCCCCCCCCCTCCTGAACCGTACCAGGCCACATGCCCTCAACATTGGGAGGGTGCTTTGGGGTAGCCCCCCAAAACACCTTGTCCCCATGTTGATGAGGACAAGGGCCTCATCCCCACAACCGTGGCCGGTGGTTGTGGGGGTCTGCGGGCGGGGGGCTTATCGGAATCTGGAAGCCCCCTTTAACAAGGGGACCCCCAGATCCCGGCCCCCCCCCTGTGTGAAATGGTAAGGGGGTACTTACCCCTACCATTTCACTAAAAAACTGTCAAAATAGTTAAAAATGACAAGAGACAGTTTTTGACAATTCCTTTATTTAAATGCTTCTTCTATCTTCCTTCTGGTTCTTCTGGCTCTTCTGGTTCTTCCTCCAGCGTTCTCGTCCAGCATCTTCTCCGCGGCGTCTTCTATCTTCTTCTCCTCGGGCCGCTCCGCACCCATGGAATGAGGGGAGGCTCCCGCTCTTCTCTTCATCTTCTTCTTCATCTTCTTCATCTTCATCTTCTCTTCTTTTCTTCTGCGGGCCGCTCCGCATCCATGCATGGAGGGAGGCTCCCGCTGTGTGACGGCGTCTCCTCGTCTGACGGTTCTTAAATAACGGGGGGCGGGGCCACCCGGTGACCCCGCCCCCCTCTGACGCACGGGACATGACGGGACTTCCCTGTGGCATTCCCCATGACGTCACAGGGAAGTCCCGCAAGTCACCGTGCGTCAGAGGGGGGCGGGGTCACCGGGTGGCCCCGCCCCCCGTTATTTAAGAACCGTCAGACAAGGAGACGCCGTCACACAGCGGGAGCCTCCCTTCATGCATGGATGCGGAGCGGCCCGTAGAAGAAAAGAAGAGAAGATGAAGATGAAGAAGATGAAGAAGATGAAGAAGAGAAGAGGATGAAGAAGAAGATGAAGAGAAGAGCGGGAGCCTCCCCTCATGCCATGGGTGCGGAGCGGCCCGAGGAGAAGAAGATAGAAGACGCCGCGGAGAAGATGCTGGACGAGAACGCCGGAGGAAGAACCAGAAGAGCCAGAAGAACCAGAAGAACCAGAAGAAGAAGAAGAAGATGAAGGAAGATAGAAGAAGCATTTAAATAAAGGAATTGTCAAAAACTGTCTCTTGTCATTTTTAACTATTTTGACAGTTTTTTAGTGAAATGGTAGGGGTAAGTACCCCCTTACCATTTCACACAGGGGGGGGGGCGGGATCTGTGGGTCCCCTTGTTAAAGGGGGCTTCCAGATTCCGATAAGCCCCCCGCCCGCAGACCCCCACAACCACCGGCCACGGTTGTGGGGATGAGGCCCTTGTCCTCATCAACATGGGGACAAGGTGTTTTGGGGGGCTACCCCAAAGCACCCTCCCAATGTTGAGGGCATGTGGCCTGGTACGGTTCAGGAGGGGGGGGGGGCCGCACTCTCGTCCCCCCCTCTTTTCCTGCGGCCTGCCAGGTTGCGTGCTCGGATAAGGGTCTGGTATGGATTTTTGGGGGAACCCCACGACGTTTTTTTTTTTTTTTTTTGGCGCGGGGTTCCCCTTAAAATCCATACCAGACCTGAAGGGTCTGGTATGGAATTTAGGGGGAACCCCACGTCATTTTTTTTTTTAAATTTTGGCCGGGGTTCCCCTTAATATCCATACCAGACCTGAAGGGCCTGGTATGGAATTTAGGGGGACCCCCCCACGTCATTTTTTTTTTTTTTAATTTTGGTTCGGGGTTTCCCTGGGGGGAATTCCCATGCCGTTTTTATCAATGAACTTCTATGTGTATTGTCGGCAATGCAATAGCCACGGGTAGTTTTAAATGTGTTTTTTCCTTCCAAATGTCATTTTGCTGTCAGACTGTTCTAAACACAGGAAACATGCGCCCCTTTACAGGCATACTATAGACACCCCCCAGGTACGAAATTTAAAGGGATATTACACTTTTATTGTTTGACTTTAAGCATTATTAAAATCACTGCTCCTGAAAAAACGGCCGTTTTTAAAACTTTTTTTTGCATTGATCCATGTCCCCTGGGGCAGGACCCAGGTCCCCAAACACTTTTTATGACAATAACTTGCATATAAGCCTTTAAAATTAGCACTTTTGATTATTCATGTTCGTGTCCCATAGACTTTAACGGTGTTCGCTTGTTCGAGCGAACTTTTTTCCTGTTCGCATGTTCTGGTGCGAACCGAACAGGGGGGTGTTCGGCTCATCCCTAGTCATAATATAGAGTATAAGATTTCCTATCATTTGAGCCCTGTCTTGCCACAAAGAGTTAATCCATCTCTGAGCAATCCTCTTTTATTGTTCAGTGAGATAAAACTTGACAAACAGAGAAAAACTTTGTCAAATCTTGATGATATCGCTAGAAAAAAAAAAAAAGCCTGTGAAAATTTGTTTGCAATAACTCCATCAGTATCACCAGAAAAGCAGCTTCATTATTATCCCATTAAATAAGAAGAGAATTGTGCGCTGCATTTTGAGACTTCATAATTTGCCACGTCACAAATGTTAAATCTCCATTATGAACGCTAGTTTACAAGATTGAAATCTTCTGGCTCGTCCTTGTTTCCGAGCATGCGTGTTTGTACTTTGGACTTTTGTCCGACGGACTTGTGTACACACGCTCGGAAAATCCGACAACACACATTTGTCCCCAGAAAATTTTAAAGCCTGCCATCCAACATTTGTCCACGGAAAAGCCGACAAAAATTGTCCGATGGAGCATACAAACGGTCGGATTTTCCGCTAGCAGCCTGTCATCACACAATTCCCGTCGGAAATTCCGATTGTGTGTACAAGGTTTTAGTCTGCAATTTGCCCTGCTTAGGACACTAATAGAATGTTTTTTGGCACAAGATGTAGTGCTTTTTTTTTCCAAATGGAATAAAATTCAAGTTAGACTTACCGGTAACTTGTTTTCCTTGAGTCTTTCAGGACAGCACTTGAGAGAGTGACTCCTCCCCTTGCCAACAGGAAACACCTCTTCCACCAAACTTTAAAAGGAGGCTCCTTTCCACACATTGTCAGTAGTAGTAGAGAACCTCCGGCCCCAAACTGGAACACATAATCGAGATATGATTAGTCACAGTATATATATGAAAAAACAATAGGGCGGGATGCTGCTGTCCTGAAAGACTCAAGGAAAACAAGTTACCGGTAAGTCTAACTTGAATTTTCCCTTATCGTCTTTCAGGACAGCACTTGAGAGGATAATAGAGACTTACCCCCCTAGGGAGGGACCACAGCCTGCAGAACCTTTCTGCCAAAAGCCTGATCACCTGCTGACAGGAGATCCAGTCTGTAATGACGGACAAACGTTAAGTAGCTTGACCACGTAGCCGCCTTACAAATCTGATCTGGGGTGGCACCAGCTCTTTCTGCCCATGTAGTGGCCTGGGCTCTTGTTGAATGAGCCCTAATTCCCAGCGGGGAAGATAAACCCATTTGAGAATAGGCTACAGAAATAGCTGTCTTAAGCCATCTAGCCAATGATGCTTTTGATGCTTGTTGGCCTTTCTTGTTTCCAGAGAAAAGAACAAATAATGAATCTGAAACTCTAAACCCTCCTGTTACTTCCAAATACTGTAATAGGATACGTCTTACGTCTAAATTGTGAAACTGCTCTTCCTTTGCACCCGAAGGGTTAGCAGAAAAGGTTGGTAGAGTAATCTCTTGAGACCTGTTACTAAAGCTTGCCACTTTTGGCAAAAACCCCGGATCTACTTTAAGGACAACTCTATCAGGAAAAACTGACAAAAAAGGCTCTTTTACTGATAGGGCGTGCAGTTCACTAATCCTTCTTGCTGAAGTAATTGCGACCAGAAAAATAGTCTTCAAAGTTAAATTCTTTAGGGATATGGCCTGTAAAGGCTCAAATGGTTCTTTTGCCAGAGCCTGCAGAACCACCGAGAGATCCCAATTTGGGAAATGCTTCACCGGTACCGGTCTCGACCTGGAAAGTGCTTTGAAAAATCTCATGATCAGAGTTTCTGAAGATAAGGATCTCTCCAGATAAACTTCCAAGGCAGCCACCTGCACCTTAAGAGTGCTGACCGCCAGATTCTTGTCTGCACCCTTTTGCAAAAATTCCAGCACTGAAACTAGGTCTTTAACCCCCCTATGTTCGGAATGACAGAAAGAAACATAGACTTTCCATACTTTGGCGTAAATATCCCTGGTTACCTTTTTCCTACTGGAAAGCAACGTAGCAGTTAAACGTTCTGAAAAGCCTTTGCTTCTCATTAATTGCTCCTCAGATACCAGGCAGTGAGCTTTAACCTGTCTACCCCTGGATGAAGCACTGGCCCCTGAATCAACAGATCCTGACTGAGCGGGAGATGCCAACATGGTTTGATTGCCAACTGCAGAATCGTGGAAAACCAAGCTCTCTTTGGCCAATATGGAGTAATCAAAATGATTGATACTCTCTCTTCCAGTATTTTCCTCAACACTAGAGGGATTAATCGAAATGGAGGAAAAGCATACCCCAGGTGAAAATCCCACGGATGTGCCAGAGCATCTATCCCCTGAGAGCAAATGTCTCTCTGAAGGGAGAAAAAATTCGGGAGCTGCGTGTTTTGTTTTGAAGCAAACAGATCTACCTGCGGAAGGCCCCAAACACTGGTGATTAATGCAAACACCTTCCTGTTCAGACTCCACTCTGATTCCTGAACTGTCGGCTCAGATAATCCGCTACTTCGTTCAATGTGCCTTTTAGATGGACTGCGGATAGAGATAGTAAGTGGTTCTCCGCCCACTCCAGAATCTCTACTGACAGTAAGTGAAGGGCCCTGCTTCTTGTGCCTCCCTGTTTGTTCAGGTAGGCTATGGCCGTGGCATTGTCCGACAAAATCTGGACATGGCAACCAATGAGGTTTTGAGAGAAGAAAGCTAATGCTAGGGCAACTGCCTTCAGCTCTCTCCAATTTGAGGATCTTTGGGCCTCGAACTGGGACCATGTTCCCTGCGCTAAGGCTTGACCCATGTGGGCCCCCCATCCCTGCAAACTGGCGTCTGTTGTGACCACTTTCCCGGTCGGAAAAGACCAAAGAAGACCTCTTTGCAGTACCACCTGACTTTTCCACCACCAAAGTGAACGTTTGACTCTGGTGGGAATCTTTACTTTTGTATCCAAACTCTCCGTCCTGTGGTTCCATGTCCTTAGAAGGAACCTCTGGAGAGTCCTGAAATGCAGCCTTGCCCATTGGATGGCTGGCATTGAAGAGGTTAATGTCCCCAGAGCCGACATAACCTTTCGGACTGAAATCAGTTGATTTGTTTGTAATGCCGTTATTACCCTTTGGACCTTGATCTTTTTCTCTTCTGGGAGAAAAATCTTTTGCTCCACTGAATCTATCAAATAACCCAGAAACAGTACTTGCTGAGCTGGGATGAAATTTGATTTTTGAACATTCACTATCCACCCTAGTGACTCCAAATGACTGCGGGATCTGTTCAAATCCTCCTGCAACTTTTCCCTGGATGGGGCAAAAAAGAGGAGGTCGTCCAGATATGGAATTACCGCAATCCCCTGGAGTCGAAGAGGGGCGAGAGCTTCCGCCATTATCTTCGTAAAAATACGAGGAGCTGACGACAGGCCGAAGGGAAGGGCCCTGAACTGAAGATGTATAATCTCCTTGCCCATATTCACCGCAAACCTCAGGAACTTCTGGGACTGAGGTGCTACAGGAATATGAAGATAAGCATCCCTCAGATCGATTGATGCCATAAAACAATCTTTTGTCAGAATGTTTCTGACCGTGAAAATTGAGTCCATACAAAACTTTTTGTATAGGACTGACTTGTTCAGGGGTTTTAGGTTGAGGATAAGACGGAAGTTTCCGGATGGTTTTCTTATCAGAAAGATGTGTGAATAGAAACCCTGACCCTGTTCTTCTGGGGATACTGGTATCACTACCCTCTGGTGCCTCAGATCCTTTAAAAGGTTCTTCATGGCCAGAGCCTTTGTTAGATCCCTTGGTAGGTTTGTTACAAAGAATCTTTCTGGCGGGCGATCCGAAAACTCTATCCTGTAACCTTGGGACAGCATGTCCAAAATATATAGACTTTCTGTCATGCTGGCCCAAAGGGGAAGGAAGGAAACTTTGAAGCCTTCCCCCCACTGGTACGCACAAGTCATTGTGCTTTACCGGAGGCTGCAGGAGGATGGAAAAGGACATTTCCTTTGCCTTTACCCTTCTGCGATGCCCAATTTTTTCTTTTCTCCTGGGGTTTGGTTTGTTCTTGAGCCCTTTGGGAACGAAAAAACCGTTTAACTGGCTGCTTTTTCTTTTTGATGGGAAAAGACTTCTTTTTATCAGCAGTTCTATCTAGAACCGCATCTAAATCAGGTCCAAAAAGCAAGTCACCCAGGAACGGTATCCCACACAGCTTGTTTTTGGATGCCGCGTCCCCCGGCCAAGTTTTCAACCACAGAGCCCTTCTGGCTGAGTTGGCTAGGGCAGCAGATCTAGCTGTCATTTTAATTGATTCCGCTGAAGCATCCGATATAAATGCGACAGCGGCAGACAGAGTTGAAAATGAATCCAAAATTTCTTGTTTTGGTGAGTCTGCTGAGATATGGGCCTTAAGTTGCTCTAACCAGAACTCCATATTTCTGGATACCACTGTAGTTGCCATAGTAGGTTTAAGATTTCCCATGATGGATTGCCAAGCCCTCTTTAGTAGCTGGTCCATCCTTTTATCTATGGGATCTCTCAACACCCCCATGTCCTCGAATGCCAAATCTGTAGACCTCGAGACCTGGGAAAACGCGGCATCTAGTTTGGGGTTTTTGTTCCAAACCGCCGCTGGATCCTCATCAAAAGGGAAACGCCTTTTTAAGGCTTTGGGAAAGAAAGGCTTTCTCTCTGGCTCTGCCCACTCTTTCTTAATAGCTTCAGAAATAACAGAGTGTACTGGGAAATTGCGATTTTTGTGCTCGCTAAGCCCTGCATACATTTTAGATGAAAAAACCAGGAAACCTGAGCTCCCAGGACAGCACCTGAGAGCCCTGACTTCCCCACGAAGTGTTCCCTCCGGAGGAAACACAAAAACTGACAATGTGTGGAAAGGAGCCTCCTTTTAAAGTTTGGTGGAAGAGGTGTTTCCTGTTGGCAAGGGGAGGAGTCACTCTCTCAAGTGCTGTCCTGAAAGACGATAAGGGAAAAAGCATTTTTAAAAATACTATGTTTACACTTAATACAAACAAATCAAAAAGAAAAAAGTAGACAAGGAGAGAAAGGCGTGGCAGACATTAATTAGAACTCGTTCAGGGTTAAACATGGAGTAAAAACAGGTCAACATTTTACTGGGGGGGAACAACACTTTTTTTCTGATTCCTAGGTTTGCTGTACAATGCAATATGCTGCACTGTAATCAGCTGCTACTAACAGCTAAACATAACTACAATTTAATAAACTTTATGGATTACCATGGAATACTGCAGTGTACAGCACAGTGATCATTGCAGAAAGAGCCAACAACAAAATCACTATTAGTCTGCATTCACACCCGTGTGACACATTTTGAAACATTCTTAAAGAGTTTTGAGCTTTGGCATCTTTTAATTAGCCAATAGAGAAAATAATCATCTGTTCCGTCTTTCGTTGCTATGTTTTTCCAGCTTTTTCCATCTACTTTTATTAATTAATTTTTTTGTAAGGGGTCAAAGCTGAACTCATAGCAAACAGTTAAAACATATAAATGAACTATATACTGTATATAGGAGAGGTTTACCTGACAAAGGAATTATATATTTCTAACCATCCAGTCCTCAGATTTACACAGCTCTGCTTCACAGCACAGTCCTGCCTGGCAGGGGCGGAGACCTGATCTTTCTCTGCTGTTATCTTTCACTTTCAGAGATACACAACTTGTGAATGCAGCAAGTCAGAAATGGTCTGTATTAATTTAACTGCAACAAGCCTTGCTTGAAATCCCTGAAACCAGAGCACAATATAAAAACAGAGATTTTCTGATCTAGATCAGTGAGAAAACCAGCAAATCTAAACCTCAAAGCAGCCAATGTTTGGGATCCCCAACTTGTTAAAGGATTTGTTTACCTTAGGGAACATGTTACATGTTACATCCCTATTTTTAGGGTGGAACATGTAACATGTTCCCAATGCTGCAGCCACTGCCCGATTCTCCCCCCCCCCCCCCCCCCCAAGTCTGAATTTTTCGGGTACGCAGATTATTTAAATTAGTACTAGACCTCAACTCTATAACAGTTTGCTAAAGCACTGTATATTAGAAACGTTTGTCGTGTTTTTTTATAAAATACAGTTTTTACCTTTTTGTTATTATCTGACATATCTTAGTGCTGCTGTTCTCCTCCAAACACTTCCTTACCACATGTGCTTCATCTTACATCTTTGGTCAGGACCAGCTTCCCGACTGTGACAAAGGTTTGTGCTGGTTGTCCCCAGACCCCGGGCCAGCGACGGTCTGTGGTGCCTCTGCAGCACTCACTGCCCGCCTCGCATTACCACTGTTCCGCCTTTGACAGAGCTGCAGCCACAAGTGAGCAGAGAGATTATTACATCTGCTGCATCTGGGTGGCAGGTGACGGTGACAAGTAAAATGCTGGTGACGGTGACAAGTAAAAATGCTGCTAATGTTGCATTATGGTGAGTTGAGTTATTTCATCTTATATTGCAATGTAATAATAGAAATAATGTGCTTCAATCATCCTGACATCATAAGAATCATGGTGAGGTGATGACTGAAGCGCTAACACCAGCCATTACCCCAACAAATCACCCACGAACGTGGAATCCCGTGCCCCTTGACAAAATTTTCTTCCACGAAACCCGTCCCTGTGCTAAAATGGTTGGGGACCACTGGTTTGTGCAATATGTGTCAGCACAATCTCCATATGACTGGATGACAACACAACAGCGCCAATGAAGACAGTTGTCATCCTGTGCCAGAAGTGCCTGAACAAGGCAAACAGAAGCTCCACATTTTTGGAAGCAACCTTCCAATCTTTAAAAAGCCATTTGTAAATAAACAGATGAACAGAAAAAAATAAATAAAATAAAAAAGACTTACCTCTGCCCAGGACTGTGACGCCTCCCAGGAAACATGGGTGATAACATTGCACCATCCTGCAGCACTGGGAGCTCAAAAACCCGCAAGAAACCCCACAAACCAGGGTGGATTTGATTTAAATCAAGTCAATTTAAATCGCGATTTAAATCACTAGTAAAAAGGCTTGATTTGAATCATATTTTTTTATAGAGCAAATGTCATCTCTGTCCCGCAGTGGTTCCTCCTCTGACCTGCTGTTGATTCACTGACAGTCCCATTCACTTTAATGGGACGGCTGGTGATGTGGCAGTGACACAACAAGGTGAGGGATGTGGCGGCAGCAGGTGAGTGGATGCCAGCTAAAAGGCGCTGCCATGATGGATCTGGAATGACAGGAGCTCTTTAAAATGTAAGGACAAAATGCAAACAAAATGAAGGTTTCCTATTTAGAATAAGCAGCTGTCGGGTTAGTAAAACAGCGATATCAGAACTGATTCAGTCATACAGTTTGTATTGTACATATTTGCAAAACAATGGGATAAAGAAATATTCCTGTTTTTTTTTTTTCATCTCACGGTCACTGTGAAATTGTGTGAATGCATCAATGCCGTGCATGTTATCTTGCAGAGCTTGGGTTCATTGAATGAGTTTACCAAAAATGTAAATATAGCAGAATATACAGTCTCATGCTACATAACTAAGCTCCATTTCATGCCGAATAAACTAAATTATTAATGTATCTTAAACAGAAAATGATCTTTAGATAGACTTTTACTCCAAAAGCATTTTAGTAAATAAAATTTGATTAAAAAAAACCCCCAAAAAAATAAAATCAGATTTTTATTTTTTTTTTAAATCGTTGATTTTTATCCACCCTGCCACAAACCCATTGCAAGAATGCACTCCCCTAGAATTTCTAGCATCCGGTTATTAAAGAAGGCAATGGTGAGGCACAGTGACATTACCCATGCCTCCTAGAAACAACGCAGGTCAGGGATGAGGAAAGTCTTTTTTCAAGGTGATCTGCTTGTTTACAAATGTCTTTTTTAAAGTCATTTGTATTGGGGGGGCAGGCTCTGTGTGTCCATTCAGCCCACACCCCTGTCTCTACTGATTGGCTCAAGCATAGAATGAGCCGAGGTTCTCGTGCACAACGCTGGATCGTGATGGGGCTCAGGTAAGTACTAGGGAGTGCAGCTGCACACAGAAGATTGTTTAGCTTCATGCACAGAATGCATGAAGGTAAAAAACCTTGAGCCTTTAAAACCACTTTAATCAATAGTGATGTACACTAGGACATAGTAGGCTTATGGTATCTCTTAATGACACATATATTTTACACATCGGTAAATATGAAGTATGTGATCACTAAAAATTTAGCTAGCAGCGGAGCGCAACTATATATTGTTTATTCTGCAATAAAGAAGTATGCATACGCATTGTACACCTGGTTGCCGACTTCCCTCTACTGTGTGCAATTTTAAATCTTGACATGGTTGGGATCAATTTACTCGACGCAACGTGACCACTAAAAAAAGGGTATTACATTGTGTTTGTGCGCACTAAAATTCTTTTAAGTAGTGATGCACCAAGCCGAAAATAGGGTTATCTGTGTTTGGCCTTATAGAAAAAAAAAAAAAAAAAAAAAAAAAAAAAAAAAAAAAAAAAAAAAGGTGCCGATAATGGCCACCAAAAACAAACACAATTTTCATAGATCATGTGACCCACAAAACCGCATCAAAAACACAACATGGGTGCGTTTTCGATGCATTGCAATGGGAAGCTGTGTTACACTGAAATGGAAGTGCAACGGACCAGTGGGAAGACATACTGTACATAGAATTTAAAGGAATGCATTTTTCATGCTTTTTTTTTTTTTTTTTTTTAACTGTCCTTTTCAGTTTTGGTTTTTGGCCAAATGCATCCTGAATTTTCTGTTTCCGTCCAGAATTTTCATTTCAGTGCACCACTACTGTTAAGTGTATTTTTTATTGAAAATTTGTGTTTGATAAATTACTGCACAAATGTCAAGCGACATAAAAAAAAAAAAAAAAAACCACACCATTTTATTCTCCAGGGCCCCTGCTTTCAGAATATACTAGCATTCAGGTGTTTTAAGCAATTTTGTAGCAACAAAAAATAAATGCTAAACAGAAACGCCAGATGGCAAGTGAGTAAACGTTGTCGCCAAATTGACAGATTCTAAAAGTGGCGGTGGCAAGAACTGCCTGAATGAGGCACAAGTGTGGGTACGGGTAACAGAACTGTCACAAGGATTTCCTAAATTTAAACCTTTTAACCACTTGCCGACTGCAATACGTATTGATACGTTGAGGTTTGCAAGTGGTTTACCAGGATTATATCTAAAGATAACAGCCATAGCCCCCGGTATTTTTACAGCCAGCTGCTGGCTTTCTCATGAGCTACTGCAACGCTTTCAGAAGCTCTCTATCCTTTCTCAGGAGTAAAAGTGCTCAAAATTAAAAAAAAAAAAAAAAAAAAGGGGACAGTGTAAAAATAAAATAAATAAAAAAATTTAAAAGCGCCCCCCACATACGCAAGTCACGCACGCATGTGTAAGCGGTATTTGCACCACACGTGAGGTATTACTGCAAACGTTAGAGCGAGAGCAATAATTCTAGCCCTAGACCTCCTCTGTAACTCTAGACATGTAAACTGTAAAGCCATTTAACCACTTAAGGACCAAGCCTCTTTTTAAGATGCGTTGTTTACAAGTTAAAAACAGTTTTTTTGCTAGAAAATTACTTAGAACCCCCAAAAACATTATACTTTTTTTTTTTCTAATACCCTAGAGCAGTGATGTCACACCTTGGCACCCCTGATGTTTTGGAACTACATTTCCCATGATGCTCATGCAAGTGTAGTGGAGCAACATGGGAAATGTAGTTCCAAAACATCTGGGGTGCCAAGGTTCACCATCACTGCCCTTTTTTGGGGAAAAAAAATACAGTTTTTTTAATTAAAAAATAAGACAACAGTAAAGTTAGCCCAATTTTTTTTATATTGTGAAAGATAATGTTATGCCAAGTAGACTGATACCCAACATGTCACACTTCAAAATTGTGCCCGCTTATGGAATGGTGACAAACTTTTACCCTTAAAAATCTCCAAAGGCGACGTTTAGAAAGATTCTACAGGTTGCATGTTTTAAGTTACAGAGGAGATCTAGGGCTAGAATTATTGCTCTCGCTCTACCAATCGCGACGATACCTCACATGTGTGGTTTGAACACCATTTTCATATGAGGGCGCTACTCACGTATGCGTTCGCTTCTGCACGCGAGCTCGACAGGATGGAGTGCGTTTTAAAACATTTTTTTTCTTATCTATTTTACCTTTTATTTTTACACTGTTTTTTAAAAAAATAAAAAATGATGTCACTTTTATTCCTATTACTGTACAAGGAATGTAAACATCCCTTGTAATAGAATTAAATATGAGATCTGGGGTCAAAAAGACCTCAGATCTCATATTTACACTAAAATGCAAAAAAAAAAAAAAAAAAAAAAAAAAAGGAAGGTCAATTCCTAGTTGAAATGCACTGAAAATGCAGCAAGAACGCACCAATAACACATTTTTGAAGCAGTTTTTGAGCCACGTGACCTATGAGGCCCACACCATAAGCATGGTAAAATCGTGGTAAAATCGCATGCGTTTTCGGTGCCATTATCGGCACCCTTTTCTTTTCTCTGCAAAAATGCCAATAATACTGATTCTCAGCCGCTGAAATTTTATTGCATCTTTAGTTTAAAGCTTCGTCTGTAGATATTTTTTTTTTTTTTTTTTTTTAAGTACTGTAGTTTGTCGCCATTACACAAGTTTGCACAATTTTAAAGCGTGACATGTTAGGTATCTATTTACTCGGCGTAACATCATCTTTCACATTATAGAAAAAAAATGTAATTAAAATGGGGTAGATATTGTGTTTTGTTAGTTTTTTTAATTAAAGTGTATTTTTTTCCCCCAAAAATAAATTACGTTTGCAAAACGGCTGTGTAAATAAATGACATAAAAAAGCTGCAACGATCGCCATTTTATTCTCTATGGTCTCTTCTATATTTATATACATTTAAAAAAAATGTATAACGTTTGGGGTTATAAGTAACTTTCTAGCAAAAAAAAAAAAAAAAAAAGAAGGAAGAATACTGGATTTAGACTTGTAAACAAAAAGTTCCAGAAAAGGACTTTAAAGGGGTGAAAGCTCATGACATGTGCTGTGATTGGTCTGTATTGGGAAGCAATGCCATAGCCACCAATGGAATGTCAGGGATGAGCAGAGGGAAGTGACTGAGGAACTTCCCGATTACCTGTCAGTCACACAGGAATGTCAACAATCCCCCCCCCCCCCCCCGCTGTTCCCTCACAGACACTTACCTGCCGCTCCTCACACCTATATGCAGCTCTGCCGCAGCTCCATCCTTATCCCCTGCAGAAGCAGGCTCGGCTTTGGGCCAGGACAGTGTCACAGGTCCAGTCAGTCCAGGGCGGACAATGAGGACACCCACAGACAGGCAGCGGGCGGAGGAGATGAAGAAGAAGAGGTGACAACGCTGTTCCTGGTCCCCAGAGACTCGTCACAGACAGCGCACAACGCACTTCGCTGCTACTAGGAGATCCCTGGACGTCAACGCGCACGACGCAGAGATTCCCCGTGACGCTGCGTGCTGGGTCAGCCCCAACACAACATGGACTGGGCGTGGCCAGTACCCCCGCCTTCCCCGAGCCTGATAGTGACCCTTTGACAGCAGGGCTGGTTGCTAGGAGACGGGTTGACACAGTGGTTCCTGCTCCCAGCCTCCTACACATCAGCTAGAAGTTTTGGATGTTTGTGAAATAATCAGTGTGTGTAAGAATAAACACAATAATACAAGCTGCCATATAAGCAAGTAGTCAAATACACTCACCGGCCACCAGTGCTGAGACAAAGTCATCTGAAGCCCAGGGCGAACATGCCAAACTGTACCCTCCCCCCAGATGTATGAGTATTATATGTCAGCAAATCCCCCTCCAAAAAAAAAAAATTCTAATCTGCATGCTTACCCCTAAGCATAAAGTCCCCCCTCCTCCCAGGACAAATCCACCCCCCTGCTGAAATCCCCCCTCCCAGCACAAATCTTTGCCACCCCCCCCCCCATCCCCCACCCAGCTCAAATCCTCTCTCTCTGAAAATCCACCTTCCCCAACTGCACAAATTTACCCCCAAAAAATCACTCCTCTTAGCACAAATCCTTCACCCCTCAAATTTCCCTTCCCAGTACACATCCTCTTCCTCCAGCACAACCCGACCCCCCCCCCCCACCACCACCACCACCACCCAAACAAGGAAAAAATGATGTCCCCTCCTAGCACAAATAACCCCAATCTTTCCCGATAGCACCGATCCCCTCCACCATATCACCTCTTCAAGCACAAATCCCCCTTTTCTAGCATAAATCCCGCACCCCCCCCCCTCCTCCCAACACAAATCCCCCCAAATCACAACTTATAGCACCCCTCCAAATTTTTTTTCTTAGAAAAAAATCTTCTTACCCCTTGCTGCCCCCCAAAATCCCCCTCCCAACACAAGTCCCCCCCCCAATCTCCTTGTGGCACCCCTACCCCACCTCTCATGATACCACAGTGCCCAGGACAGCCGCCCCTCCTGCCCACCCCTTGTAACGGCCCTGCCGGCCACTTTATTAGGTACACCTTGCTAGTACCAGGTTGGACCCTGTTTTGCCTTCAGAACTGTGGTTGTCAATCTTATTTTTTTGAGGGTTTTTTTGTATTAACCACTTCAGGTCCGGAAGGTTTACCCTCTTCATGACCAGGCCACTTTTTGCGATACGGCACTGCGTTACTTCAACTGACAATTGCACACTGTACCTAAATAAAATTTATGTCCTTTTTTTCCCACAAGTAGAGCTTTCTTTTGGTGGTATTTAATCACCTCTGCGGGTTTTATTTTTTGCGCTATAAACAAAAAAAGACCAACAATTTTGAAAAAAAAAACGATATTTTTTACTTTATGCTATAAAACATATCCAATAAAAAATGGAAAAAAAATCAAATTTCTTCATCAATTTAGACCAATATATATTCCGCTACATATTTTTGGTACAAAAATCCGTATATTGATTGGTTTGTGCAAAAGTTAGAGCGTCTAGAAACTATGGGATAGATTTACCACATTTTTATTTGTTTATTTATTTTTACTAGTAATGGCGGCGATCAGCGACCTATAGAGGGATTGCGGCGGACAAATGGGACACTACACTTTTGACACTTTTTTGGGGACCAGTGACACTAATACAGTGTCAACAAAATAGAGCACTGAGCTATGTCCTGTGAGGCTGCTCTGTATACTATGTCCTGTGAGGCTGTGCTGTATACTATAGGTCCTGTGAGGCTGTGCTGTATACTATGTCCTGTGAGGCTGTGCTGTATACTATAGGTCCTGTGAGGCTGCTCTGTATACTATGTCCTGTGAGGCTGTGCTGTATACTATTTCCTGAGAGGCTGCTCTGTATACTATGTCCTGTAAGGCTGCACTGTATACTATGTCCTGTGAGGCTGAGCTGTATATTCTGTCCTGTGAGGCTGAGCTGTATACTGTATGTCCTGTGAGGCTGCACTGAATACTCCTGACACTCTGGGTGGAATACAGGGGATGGAGTGGGTGGATTCTATAAGGGGTGTGGGTTATTAGAAGTCGGAGGGGTCAAAAAGGAAGGGCGGGTCTGCCCCCCCATCCTAAAACTTCACCAGTCACCACTGATTCACGCTATGAAACACATCCGAGTACACATGCTTTTTTTTGTGTGTTCCCACGCTTCATATTTTAGGGCAACCCATTCATTTCAAAGGGTTGCCCTATGCATATCAAACACGCAAAAAAGGTGACGGCATGAATTTTAAAATTGCGTCTTTGCAGGCTCAAACACGTGCATGTTTGCTACATGTGTGGGGTTTCCATTAAGAATTGTGAATACAGTAAATGTGACCAGCAAGGTTTACCCAACAAATGTTCTATAAAGCATTCACCGCTGTATGTGACAGTAGATGTTTTATAAGTCTCTTACTATATAATGCTTTTAGATTGTAAGTTTTAATGATCAGGCTCTCTGATTCCTCCTGTATTGAATTGTATTGTAACTGTACTGTCTTCCGTCACGCTGAAAATGGCTGCGCAACTGTTGGCGCTATATAAATCCTGTATAATAATGCCAAAAGGTGTCTTACCTTAGTTTTGCTATTCCAGCAAATTTGCTAACAATCTTTGCATGTGTTCTTAGCTGATCTAAATTCCTGGTAAGCGTCAAATCATATCTCATATACAAGAATTCTAAAAATGAAAAGCTAAACCTGTTGAGTTAAAAATTTGCGCTGACCGAAAGGTTTTAGTACTGGAGAAAAGGTAAGCTTGGAATCAGGTATTTCTTTTATTTGCTACCTGAAAACTTCCCTCTGTTATCAGCTTATCAGTTCTTATTGATTGACAGCATTACTCCTTGCATAAAATGTAATGCAAGTTATGGGTAGCCAAGGCTCCATCCTGAAAGATGTATGCCCAGGCCTTCTACAAGAGGTATCTATTTACTGCCATGCACTGCATCTATTACTCCGTACGAATCTGCAAGGGTGTGAGCTGTCTTTAAGGCTGCGTTCATATGTATGCGAATCGGATGCGCTTTGAACCGCATCCAGTTCGCATAACATGTGAACCAGACCAGCTTTCAATAGAGCCGGTTCACATGGTGCACATTATAAAAAGCGCAGAGGTGATCAAATACCACCAAAAGAAAGCTCTATTTGTAGGGAAATCGATTTTGTTTGGGTACAGCGTTGCACGACCACGCAATTGTAACTTAAATCGACGCAGTGCCGTATCGCAAAAAATGGCCCGGTCAGGAAGCGGGTAAATCGAGAGAACGCAATGTAAAAATAAGGGGAAGATGAGGAGGCAGTCTGAACAGAGCAAGCAGTTGGAGGAAGCAGCTGAACATCGTACACTGATAGACCTGCAATATCCTCTGTGATAACCCTGCCTCCCCCTGCACCAACAGCCCTTCTCTGCCCTCACACACAACTGAGAGTACAGGGAAGGCTGACAGGCTTTAGTGGATGTTTCCTGGTGCTGTGAGCTGAGCTGAGGAATTGGAGTCTCTCTCTATCTTACCATGATCTGTGAGGCTGAGCTGTATACTATGTCCTGTGAGGCTGAGCTGTATACTATGTCCTGTGAGGCTGGGCTGTATACTATATCCTGTGAGGCTGGGCTGTATACTATATTCTGTGGGGCTGAGCTGTATACTATGTCCTATGAGGCTGAGCTGTATATTATGTCCTGTGAGGCTGAGTTTGTATACTATATGTCCTATGAGGCTGCGCTGTATACTTTATGTCCTGTGAGGCTGCACTGTATACTAAGTCCTGTAAGGCTGCGCTGTATACTATAGGTCCTGTGAAGCTGCGCTGTATACTATAGGTCCTGTGAGGCTGCGCTGTATACTATAGGTCCTGTGAGGCTGCGCTGTATACTATGTCCTGTGAGGCTGCACTGTATACTAAGTCCTGTAAGGCTGCGCTGTGTACTATAGGTCCTATGAGGCTGCGCTGTATACTATGTCCTGTGAGACTGCGCTGTATACTATAGGTCCTGTGAAGCTGCGCTGCATACTATAGGTCCTGTGAGGCTGTGCTGTATACTATAGGTCCTGTGAGGCTGCGCTGTATACTATAGGTCCTGTGAGGCTGCGCTGTATAATATGTCCTGTGAGGCTGCGCTGTATACTATGTCCTGTGAGGCTGCGCTGTATACTATGTCTTGTGAGGCTGCGCTGTATACTATAGGTCCTGTGAGGCTGCGCTGTATACTATAGGTCCTGGGAGGCTGCGCTGTATACTATAGGTCCTGGGAGGCTGCGCTGTATACTATAGGTCCTGGGAGGCTGCGCTGTATACTATAGGTCCTGGGAGGCTGCGCTGTATACTATAGGTCCTGGGAGGCTGCGCTGTATACTATGTCCTGTGAGGCTGCGCTGTATACTATGTCCTGTGAGGCTGCGCTGTATACTATGTCCTGTGAGGCTGCGCTGTATACTATGTCCTGTGAGGCTGCGCTCTATACTATAGGTCCTGTGAGGCTGCGCTGTATACTATGTCCTGTGAGGCTGCGCTGTATACTAGGCTGAGCTGTATACTATGTCCTGTGAGGCTGCACTGTATACTATAGGTCCTGTGAGGCTGCGCTGTATACTATGTCCTGTGAGGCTGTGCTGTATACTATAGGTCCTGTGAGGCTGCTCTGTATACTATGTCCTGTGAGGCTGTGCTGTATACTATAGGTCCTGTGAGGCTGCTCTGTATACTATAGGTCCTGTGAGGCTGCTCTGTATACTATGTCCTGTGAGGCTGTGCTGTATACTATTTCCTGTGAGGCTGCTCTGTATACTATGTCCTGTAAGGCTGCACTGTATACTATGTCCTGTGAGGCTGAGCTGTATATTCTGTCCTGTGAGGCTGAGCTGTATACTGTATGTCCTGTGAGGCTGCACTGAATACTCCTGACACTCTGGGTGGAATACAGGGGATGGAGTGGGTGGATTCTATAAGGGGTGTGGGTTATTAGAAGTCGGAGGGGTCAAAAAGGAAGGGCGGGTCTGCCCCCCCATCCTAAAACTTCACCAGTCACCACTGATTCACGCTATGAAACACATCCGAGTACACATGCTTTTTTTTGTGTGTTCCCACGCTTCATATTTTAGGGCAACCCATTCATTTCAAAGGGTTGCCCTATGCATATCAAACACGCAAAAAAGGTGACGGCATGAATTTTAAAATTGCGTCTTTGCAGGCTCAAACACGTGCATGTTTGCTACATGTGTGGGGTTTCCATTAAGAATTGTGAATACAGTAAATGTGACCAGCAAGGTTTACCCAACAAATGTTCTATAAAGCATTCACCGCTGTATGTGACAGTAGATGTTTTATAAGTCTCTTACTATATAATGCTTTTAGATTGTAAGTTTTAATGATCAGGCTCTCTGATTCCTCCTGTATTGAATTGTATTGTAACTGTACTGTCTTCCGTCACGCTGAAAATGGCTGCGCAACTGTTGGCGCTATATAAATCCTGTATAATAATGCCAAAAGGTGTCTTACCTTAGTTTTGTTATTCCAGCAAATTTGCTAACAATCTTTGCATGTGTTCTTAGCTGATTTAAATTCCTGGTAAGCGTCAAATCATATCTCATATACAAGAATTCTAAAAATGAAAAGCTAAACCTGTTGAGTTAAAAATTTGCGCTGACCGAAAGGTTTTAGTACTGGAGAAAAGGTAAGCTTGGAACCAGGTATTTCTTTTATTTGCTACCTGAAAACTTCCCTCTGTTATCAGCTTATCAGTTCTTATTGATTGACAGCATTACTCCTTGCATAAAATGTAATGCAAGTTATGGTTAGCCAAGGCTCCATCCTGAAAGATGTATGCCCAGGCCCTCTACAAGAGGTATCTATTTACTGCCATGCACTGCATCTATTACTCCGTACGAATCTGCAAGGGTGTGAGCTGTCTTTAAGGCTGCGTTCATATGTATGCGAATCGGATGCGCTTTGAACCGCATCCAGTTCGCATAACATGTGAACCAGACCAGCTTTCAATAGAGCCGGTTCACATGGTGCACATTTTAAAAGGGCCCTGTGCATTTTTCAGTCCGGTTCAGGTGCAATTTCAGTGTGAAATTCGCACCTGAATATCACCTGAACTGGTGAACGGAAACCGCACCGGTCTCTGCAAGAAAACTGGACCCACGTATATATGAATGGAGCCTGGACCTACTATCACCACCAGGATTTGGCTGATAAAAGCTTCCAGAGCTGGGTATAAACTTCTTCTAATACAAGTAAGCATCTGACAGGTTCCTGTAAAGGATCTGACCAGTCAAATTCCCGGCATGCTCAGCACAGCCTCTGTTGCTGAAGGTCACCTGCCAGGGGCAAATCTTCTGGAGATCTTTGTATGGACCAATCAACCATTAAATATGTAGCATGTTATCTTGATGGAGAGCACTCATCTTTTGCAGCAATAGATTAATAAAAAGGAGTGAGCTTTCCATTCTCAACTTTACAACACATCTACTGTTTTCTTTATAACAGTAGGTTTCCTCTGGATACTCCAAAGTATGTTTAAAAATGAAATATGGATTGGGTAGGCGTGGGTGGGGAGAGAACAATTTTTTAAACTTTGAGCCTCAAAAGCCCCATACACACGATCGGACTTTCCAACGGGAAATGTTCGATGACAGGCTGTTGTCGGTAAATCTGATCGTGTGTATGCTCCATTGGACAATTGTTGTCGGACTTTCCGCCAACACATGTTGGCTAGCAGGTTTTCAAATTTTCCGCCAACAAATGTGTGTTGTCGGACTTTCCGATCATGTGTCCACAAGTCCGTCGGACAGAAGTCCAAAGTACAAACACGCATGCTTGGAAGCAAGGACGAGCCAGAAGCGGTCGGTCTTGTAAACTAGCGTTCGTAATGGAGAATTAACATTCATGACGTAGCAAATTATGAAATCTCCAAATGCAGCCCACAATTCTCTTCTTCTTTAATGGGATAATAATGAAGCTGCTTTGCTGGTGATACTGATGGAGTTATTGCAAACAAATTTTCAAAGGCTTTTTTTTTCTAGTGATATCAAGAATAATATTATTATGCTTTTTTTTTTTTATTTGGGCAAGTTACCACAACACCATTATCCCGTAGTTTTTAAGATCAAAGATACAACTATGTTGGTGTCCCTTGTCAATTTTACATTTTTTAAAATGTAACTGCCTACTCCCAAACTGTCATTTGAAGTAAAACACATAGCCAAGTATTATTCTCCACATTTTTTTTTATTGTGCATTAAAAAAATTATAAAAATAAAATTAGACATGCTATCTGTCAATAGAACTTAACCAAAAAGTGCATTCTATGCATCCAAAAATATAGAAAATATACCAAATCAAATCATTATTCAACCAAATAAATGATGTAAAAGCAATAACTCCAAGGCCAATAATAAATAACACGTTATCTCCTCCGATTCTGCAACATGTCTGGTTGACGAACGGTCATTCAGAAACTAACTGAAAAGCGCAAACTGAAAAGAATGAACTGAAAAGTGCGAAATGAAAAGTCCGATCGTATGTAAGAGGCATAAGCCTCCTACACACAATCAGATTTTCGGCAGGGAATTGTGTGATGACATACTGTTTGCCTAAAATCCAACCGTTAAGCCTCGTACACACAATCTAATTTTCCGACGGGGATTGTGTGATGACAGGCTGTTGGTGGAAAATCCGACCATGTGTATGCTCCATCAGACAATTGTTGGCCAACTTTCTGCCAACAAATGTTGGATGGCAGGCTAGTAAATTTTCGGCGGACAACGGTCTGTTGACAGATTTTGGTATCATGTGTACACAAGTCTGTCACACAAAGGTCCAAAGTACAAACGCGTATGCTCAGAATTAATGCTCACCAAACACGACATTAGCAGAAGATGCCCAAAGGGTGGCTCTCAAGAGCTGAAATTCCACATAGTACGTCACTACGTTCGTGTTTGTGTGCACCGTTTGTATGCAAGACAAGTTCACGGCACACGCCCTTTGGACAAAAGTCTGGCGCTTTGTCTGCGGAAAATCCGTTCATGTGTACGAGGCTTAATAACAGTTGAGCTTTGAAACAGAGAAAATGTTAGCTAATGTTTTTTAAGCAAATTATACATTCAGTGCAGGTATGTATTGTATTGTATTTTTTTTTTAAATTCCTTTATTTTGATACACAGAAGGCATAAAAATACAGTTCGGGTTACAGCAGGTCACTTAATCCATATATTCCTATTGTTAAATCATATACAGTAAAACTGTAGACCAAGATCAAGTTATTTACCAAACAAATATGGTAGCATACATGTATTCCAGCCAAAAGTATATCCTTTACAAACATATTATATCAAGGTTGCCTACAAATGGGCCTCCTTGCATAAACCTTAACCTGTTTATGAACAGTTTTGAAGTATATTATAATATTTAAACCTTTAGAGACAGAAATGTCTTTTGCTATACAGGTGCGTGTTTCTTGCTCACCTTAAAAAATATTTTCACATTATATTTGTTATCGCCGTCACCACGGCTGGATTAGTGAGCGGTCAGAACAAAAGAAACTACAGAAAAGAAAAGAGTGGGAGGTGGGGAGAAAAGCGGGGAAGGAAGGGGAGGGGAGGTGTAATGGGGTGAGAAAGGGGCAAGAAAGAAAAGGATATAAAGGCATGGTCACGGCATCGCCCCCAACTTGGTCCCACCTGTCACGCCCCAGAGGGATGTGTACAGATATCTGTTTCAGTGGGGTCCATGGGGTTATTCTCAGGTAGATAAGGATTGTGTCTGGGCTATGTCCTGTAGATATATGTCGGTGCCAACAAAATATCTCCAGGGTCTCCATTTTTCCATAAATTGTTCCTCTTTGTTTTGTAGGGTTGCCGTCAGTTCCTCCATACGTAAAATACAGTTAACTTTTGAGTACCACATGACCCTGGTCGGAGGTAGGGGATTCCGCCAGAGCGCCGGAATGCATGTTTTTGCTGCGTTCAGGAGTTGCATTGTCAATGTTTTCTTGTACTTTTGAATCGGTCTCGTGGTCAGGTGTAGGAGGCATGCTGCTGGGTTATCCCTGAGATCAACCGAGGTCAGACTTTGGATTGTTGAAGTCACCCCCTCCCAGAAGGGTCTCAGGAGTGGGCACGACCAAAAGACGTGAAGCATACTTCCTGCTTCCCTGTCACACCTCCAACACCTATCCGACAGCGACGGGTTCATTTTGTGTAACACGTATGGGACTCTGTACCACCTGGTCAGGATTTTGTATCCCGCTTCTTGGTAATGACTCGCAATCGATGACTTGTGTGCCAACACCAAGACCCTCTCTCTTTGCTGGGTGGTGAGCTGAGTCCCCAGGTCCCTTTCCCATTTCAGGAGGAACTCTGGAGTTGAGTCCCCCCCTTGTCTCGTAAGGATACTGTATAAGAATGACAGTGTGTGTCTTATAGGTTCCCCCGATTTGCAGAGAGATTCCAGAGGAGTGTGACTACGGGGGACATAGGGTATTTTCTGGAGGGTCTTCAGGTAGTGTCTAAGTTGAAGAGTACTGAGACTGTCTAATGGAGGGTCAATGAGTCTGGAGAGGGTGGAGGCGGTTGGGAGTTCTCCCTGGGGCCAAATCTCGCCCAGGGACTGTTTTTCACAACTCGCCAATTGTCTCAATCTGCGGCTTGTGAGTCCGGGGGAGAAGTCCGGGTTACCTATAATAGGAGTCATGGGGGAGGGCAACGGTGACAAGTCTGTGGTACGGAATACTTTCCTCGCCATCTGTAGGGTGGCACCTATTAGCGGGTGTGATTTCATGTCTGCCGGCGGAGTTGACATTAGCCACGGGGATGGAAGTAAGGGCAAAGAGGAGTCTTCAATTTCCATTTCTACCCATTGTTTGGAGTCTCTGTTGCAGTGCCAGTCAGCGATCCTGGCCAAATGAACCGCTTGGTAATATCGAAAGATGTCCGGGAGACCAATGCCCCCCTTTTCTTTGGGTTTAGTCAGTGTTTGCATTTTTGTTCTGGGGGATTTATGAGACCAGATAAACTCTCTGATGATAGACTGAATTTGCTTAAAGAAGGTAGTTGGTAACTGGATCGGTAATGTTTGAAGTATATATAAAATCCGGGGTAGGGCCGTCATTTTCAGGGCGTTACAACGTCCAAACCAGGTCAAGGTAAGTTTGTGCCACGTCTGGAGATCTATCTTAAGTCTCTGAAGTAGGGGTGCGAAGTTGCTGGTATACAAGTGTGCCAAGTCTGGGGTGATGTCCACCCCCAGGTAGCGGATAGATTTCTCCGCCCATCTAAAGGGGAAAGATTTGCTCATGTTTGTTGCTACCTTAGCTGGTAATGTGATATTCAACACCGTGGACTTGGCACAGTTGACTTTGAAGTTTGATGTTTCCCCATATAACCGAAGAGCTGACAAAATGTTGGGCAGAGTGATCTGTGGGTTGGAGACAAAAAAGATCAGGTCGTCGGCGAAGGCCGCGATTTTATGATGACCAGAGGGCTTTGCAATTCCCGTTATATTGGGGTTCCTTCGGATGCTACACATGAACGGCTCGAGGGTCAGAATGAAAATTAGTGGGGACAGGGGGCACCCCTGTCTCGTCCCATTTGAAATGTCAAAGAATTCCGAACGCCACTCATTGACCCGTACCGCCGCCGAGGGAGTCGAGTACAAAGATGATATCCAGCCTCTCATGTTTGGGCCCATACCAATATGTTCCAGGGTGGCCCGCATAAAATGCCAGGCCACCCTATCGAAAGCCTTTTCCGCGTCCGTGGAGAGGAGCAGAAAAGGCTTTTTGACTGATCTCGCTTCATGTATGAGATTGAGAACTCTAATGGTGTTGTCTCTCGACTCCCTCAGCGGCACAAACCCTGCCTGGTCTAGGTGGACCAGGTGTGGGATATGTGGCAGGATTCTGTTAGCCAGGATTTTGGAAAATAATTTCAGATCCACGTTAAGCAATGCAATCGGGCGATAATTACAGCAGTAGTTGGGATCCTTCCCTTCTTTTGGGATCAGGGATATAAATGCCCTTAGTGAGTCTACCATGTTAGTACTGCCCTCCTTTAATGTGTTGTACGCTTTCAGAAAATGTGGCGATAGGTTAGGCCCAAAAGTCTGGTAGTAGGTCAGGGTGAAGCCGTCCGGCCCCGGTGCCTTCCTGGGCTTCGTTTGTGCCAGGGCTAGCGATAGTTCTTCCTGAGTAATGTCCGCTTCAAAGGCATCACTTATATCAGTTGGTAAAGTAGGCATACCCGAGGACCTGACGTATTCACCCGCTGACCTCTCCTTCTCCGCCAATAATACAACAGGTTCCCCCTTGTGCAAATTGTATAATTGTTGGTAGTACTCAACAAATTCGCTGGCTATATCCCTGGAGGTATGGACCTTTGCCCCCTGTGAGGTCACTATAGATGGAATGTAAGTGCGCTGTCTCGGGCCACGAAGGAGTCTGGCCAACATGGTACCTGGCTTATTGGAGAATCCAAACATAGATCTTCTGGCCCAAGCCAGATTCTGTAGCGTTTTATAGTACAAAAGGTCCTTCAAATCACCCCTAGCCTTCAATAAAGCCTTGAGGTGTGTTTCGGCCAAAGACTTCTTGTGTAGCAGCTCGAGAGACCGCACCTGGGATATCAAAAGATCAATCTGTTTGGTTCTTTCCCTTTTTTTTGCAGCCCCTATCCTAATTAGTTCACCCCTTATTACACATTTATGGGCCTCCCATATTGTCATTGCGGACATTATTATTATTATTATTATTATTATACAGGATTTATATAGCGCCGACAGTTTACGCAGCGCTTTACAACAACATTAGGGCAGACAGTACAAGTACAATACAATTCAATACAGGAGGAATCAGAGGGCCCTGCTCGTTAGAGCTTACAATCTAGGAGGGAGGGTCAAGTTATACAAAAGGGTAATAGCTGTGGGGGATGAGCTAATGGAGAAAATAATGCAGTTGTTAGATGGAGGCAGGATAGGCTTCTCTGAAGAGGAAAGTCTTCAGGGATCGCCTAAAAGTGGATAAATTTGGAGACAGTCTGACAGATTGGGGTAGGGAATTCCAGAGGATGGGCGAGGCTCGGGAGAAGTCCTGGAGGCGGATATGGGAGGAGGTGATGAGGGAGCTAGAGAGCAGGAGATCTTGGGAGGAACGGAGATGGCGTTTAGGTTGGTATTTTGAGACTAGGTTAGTGATGTAGCTGGGGGCACAGTTGTGGATGGCTTTGTAACTTATTGTTAGTATTTTGAATTTAATTCGTTGGGCGAGTGGCAGCCAATGGAGGGATTGGCAGAGAGGGGTAGCAGACACTGATCGGTTTGTAAGGTGGATGAGTCTGGCAGCGGCATTCATGATGGACTGAAGGGGGGATAGTCTATTTAAAGGTAAGCCAATGAGGAGGGAGTTGCAGTAGTCGAGGCGAGAGATAACCAGGGAGTGAATCAGGAGCTTTGTAGTTTCACTGGTTAGAAAGGGACGTAGTTTAGACATGTTGCGGAGGTTGAGGCGGCAAGCTTTGGAAAGTGATTGGATGTGGGGCTGAAAGGAGAGTTCAGAATCTAGGATAACACCTAGCACCCTGACATGTGGGGACGGGTGGATGGTTTTGCCATTGCTCTTCACAGAGAAGTCAGGGGAAGAGGCACGTGGGGGAGGAAATATTATAAGCCCGGTTTTGGACAAGTTGAGTTTGAGGAAGTGGTGTGACATCCATACAGATATGTCGGTTAGTAAGTTAGTGATGCGTGAGGAGACTGATGGAGTGAGTTGAGGGGTGGAGAGATAGATTTGTGTGTCATCAGCATAGAAATGATATTGAAAGCCATGAGAGGCTATCAGCTGACCCAGGGAAGAGGTGTAGATTGAAAATAAAAGAGGTCCAAGAACAGAACCTTGGGGGACCCCGACAGAGAAGGGAAGAGGAGTGGAGGAAGTAGAATTGTAAGTGACACTGAAGGTGCGTTGGGATAGGTAGGATGAGAGCCACTGAAGAGCACAGTCACGGAGACCGATGGAGTGAAGTTTTTTGAGGAGGAGGGGGTGGTCAACCGTGTCAAAGGCAGCTGAAAGATCCAGAAGTAGGAGTACAGAATAGTGTCCGTTGGTTTTTGCAGTTAGTAGGTCATTTGTGAGTTTTAAAAGAGCAGTTTCTGTGGAGTGTTGAGGGCGAAATCCAGATTGAAGGGGATCAAGAAGGTTGTTTTTAATGAGGTGGTCACTCAGTTGGTTGTAAACCAGGCGTTCAAGGAGTTTAGAGGAAAAGGGGAGCAAGGAGATAGGGCGTAGGTTGTTAAGATTGGTAGGGTCCAAGGATGGTTTTTTGAGTATGGGAGTGACCAGTGCATGTTTTAGAGCATCGGGGAAGACGCCAGAGGTGAGGGAGAGATTGAAGATGTGGGTTAGAGAGTGTAGGATGGGGTCAGAGGGTGACCGTAGCATTTGAGAGGGAACAGGGTCCAGGGGACAGGTAGTTAGGTGGGCGATAGAAAGGAGTTTAGCAACTTCGTCTGGAGTAACATCAAGGGGTCTGTGTTTTCTGAGAAATAATTGGTTAGTGCCCTACTTATCTCTGTACGTACTTCAGGGATTTGTAACAATGACTCGTTTAGTTTCCATGTTGGGGGGGATCTGAGTTCCGTGTCCCAGCATATGGTTACATGCGTGGGAGCATGGTCAGATAGGGAAATGTAATCAATTTGGGATGAAGTAACATAAGGGAGGTCTTTATGCTGGATCTGGAAGAAGTCTATCCTGGAGTATGTTCCATGCACCGCAGAGAAGTAGGTATAGTCCCTCTCCTCCGGGTGCATGATCCTCCAGGGATCCACCAACTGCAGGCCAATCAATTCCTGTTTGAGTTTTTTCAGGTAGGCGAAGGACAAGTGAGACGCTCCTCTCGAAACGTCAAGAAGAGGCTCAGGGGCAAAATTAAAATCACCGCCCATCAGAAACAAACCCTCTCGGAATTCTAGGATTAAGGGGATAAGTGATCGCAAGAAGGACAGGTGGTCAGAATTTGGGAAATAGACGTTGACCAGGGTCACTGTGGTATTTCTGATTTTGCCTTTTAAGAGCAGGTAGCGCCCAAGTGGGTCCGCTCTCTCCTCCAACAGTGTCCACGGCAAAGATCTGGCTATCAATATGCTAACCCCCTTCGATTTTGACAAAGGGGAGGGAGCGTGGTACACATTGGGAAAATCCCTGTTGCGAAGTCTGGGGACTGCCGACTGTTTGAAATGCGTTTCTTGAATGAATGCCACCTGCGAGCGTGTTTTTTTCAGGTTTGAGAGTAATCTGGAGCGTTTTTCCGGTGTCGCCAGACCCCGGACGTTGAGGGAGGTAAATTTTATCTCTCCTCGTGTGCGCGAACCCGAGGGAATTCCCGGGGGGGGGCCATGCCGCGTACCAATACCAAGCAAAAAATATATATAAAAAAAAAAAAAAAAAGAAAATTGCTCAGAGAGATTATAAGGGGGGGGGGGAAGGCAGAGGAGGAGTAGTGGGGAGGACTGGGAGAGAGAGAAGGGAAGAAGGAAGTGAAGCTAAGAGAAGAGGAAGAAAAATACTAGGAAGGACAAATAAATTATCCAACTGTTGCTATACTAAGCCTTGCGCACGTATGCGCTACCTATTAGTGGGAGTGGAAGACTAGTCTCTGCGACACAGCGGGAGACGTGTCGACAGGAGAGAACCGGTATAATAATAGATATCAAACTATTACCGCTATAAACGGAACATGAAATAATAAAAAGACTAAGAACAACTCTCTATTGCTATGTGTAGAACCTTCAGGCCGCGTGTATGTAAACCCCTGTAGAGCAGTTCACATAAACGCACAGTGGAACACATACACCAACTTTCTGTCCGCCACCTAGCTATCCTAGTGAACTCAAATGTCAAGTATCAGAACAGTAATAAGCTATACACAATTCCGTGTCTTTGGAATCAGGACACCCCCAGCGCCGCCACCCCATGTCCCCAACAAAAAATGAAGGAGAAACGTTAAACGGAGGGTAACAAAAATGCCCCCTTTAGGAGTGCGAAGACATGGGGGGGGGGGGCACCGCGAAAAGGCCCCAACAGCATTTAGGGTCTAGACAACCATTTTAGGCATTACATCTCTGCACCAAGGGGCAAGGCATCCCAGTAACATACATACATAATAAGCCCCTTAAACTATACATGACCCACTCACGGAACCATGTGGATATGTTATGAGCTCAGGGAGGACAGTTTAATCAAGATTCCGGTGAGGTGAGATTGTCTCTCGGGGATATCCTGGATCTTGAGCGCCATTGTCGTCTGCTGGGTCTTTGGGGTCTTGGAGATGCAGAACGTGGGTTGTTGAATGTAGTTGGGAAGTCCAGCCAGTTGGGTACAGAGAAACCGGGGATCGCCAAGAAACCAAACAGGTCAGGAAGCTGGTCCGGCCATCGCAGCACGAAAGAGTTGTTCCCTTTCAGGACAATCAAGTGAAAGGGGTGTCCCCATCTGTATGTGGCACCTGCTGTTCTGATTGCTTCCAGTAATGGTCGTAGTTGGCCTCTCATACGCAGGGTGAGTCGCGATAAATCTGGGAAGAGTTGCACAGAAGCACCATCAAAGTCCAAGGGGCCTTGGGTCCATGCCCTTTGTAGAATTTCTTCCTTAATTGTGTAATAATGGACTCTCGCCAATACATCTCTCGGCGCGGGATCATCTCCTCTCCTAGGACCCTGTATTCGGTGCACACGATCTAGTTCCAACTCATCTGTAGGTGGTTTGTCCAGCAATCGATTAAATATGGCCACTATCGTAGCTCTAAGATCACCCCCTGATGTGGCTTCTGGCAAGCCGCGCACCCTGATGTTGTTTCTCCTGCTGCGATTTTCGCCATCATCTATGGAAAGTTGCATCAGGATCAGGCGCTTTTTATAATCAACATGAGCCCTTTCCATGGCTGACATTCTGGACTCCAGGTGGGAAGTGGATGTCTCCACCTCAGATACCCTAGAGTCCACCGTATCTATCCTCTGCTTAAGGTCATGGATTTCTTTAGAAAGGGTATTCACAATAGTGGCTGCAGAGTCAGAAATGTCTTTTTTAGTAGGGAGAAGGGCGATCAGCTCTTTCCAGCCTTCAGGTAGTGCTGGCCCCTGTGTGTTGGCAGATTGTACAGTCTGAGCAAATGAGCAACTATCTATCCCTGGGATTTCCGGGGATAGGATCGGGGAGTCCGGTCTGTTATGGAGAGACCCGTTACCTTGAGAGGCACTGGGGAGCCCCTTGCCCGTCTTTTTGAGCGATGGTGTGCCTGTGTTGTTGTTGCGCGGCGGCGCCATCTTGGATTCCGGGGCCTGTGACGGAGCGGCCGAATTCCGCAAAAAATAAGCTGCAATGTCCGCGGTTTTGTTGGCTGCGGGTGATCCCGGAGGTCTGTCCGTCATGGATATGTAGTTGTTTACCCGGTAGGTCTACTAGAACCGGTTCCCAGCCTGTACGAGGCACGGAGCTCCCAGAAGAAGCAGCCTCACAGCGCCATTGCCAAGCCACGCCCCTCGTATTGTATTGTATTAACTTAATATTCAGTGCAACAACTTAATTTTCTTTTAGCTTTTTTCCTGAATAAATTGTTTCTGTCTGTTGCTTTATGGCACAGCAAACCCATTTGTGGCAGTGATACGTAAGAGTCAGCCTATGCTGCAGGTAGATCACCTTCAGGCAGAACATTTCTTGTAGAAAGACAGGCTCTGCGCCAATTCCTGCAGCTGAACTTGGACACCTACATGGTAATTAGCTTTTATATACGAGGTTATTAGGGTAATACAACATGCAATTATACAGAAACATTTAAAGTCATGTCATTTTGATTAACACCTGTTTTAAGATTTGGCTGATAGTAGGAGTTGGCTTTGCAACTTTTACATTTTGTAACAATTGTGTAGATTATAATGTGATGTGGAATTCTCTTCCACATGCAGTGGTTTCTGCAGGGAGCATAGATAATTTCAAAAAACTATTAGATAGGCACCTAAATGACCATAAATAGTGTGGAATTGGGAATAATGGACTTTATATAGGTACGTTTAAAAAGTAATTTCAAATTTTAATAGTTCACATAAAAATCACAACATATACAGACAGTAATATGTAATAAAAATACATAGTACTCAAAGTGGTTCCCCTAGAGGATATACTAGAATATACTTCCTGTGTGGCAATACTGGAAGTATCGAGAATATCCCCACACTGATATATATATTCCTCTCAAATTGGTTTCTACATATCCTCTTGGAATAAAAATTCTGCTCTACATGTTTCTCAACTCTAGTGTCTCCCAGGCTCACCGCAGCCGCCGCACATGGCAGGCACTGGGACTGGCATGTCCAGAACGACCCCAGTGCGCATGCATCCGGCTGGCGCATGAGCGGTGCGTCAGTGGCTGGGCTGAGTGACGTCAGACGTTGCTCTGACGAGTGATCTCAGTCGGGGCATACAAAAACAGAGGCGAGGGACCCTTTTTAGTGGCAACCAGGCAGCCCTACATCTAGGACATATGGAAGCACCACATTTTCAGGTACTCCTTTCAGTACTAAGCTTCACCTTGAGTATCCCTAGCTCTTCCTTTCCCCTTTCTCATGTTATCTTTTTCCCTGCCCGCCTCTAGGGAAGTGGATGTAATAGTACTACATACAAATCCTAAATGCCTATGGAGGAACTGCTGTGACTGAATCCTCCTATCCCTGATCAGTGAGGAACAAAGGTATTGTTTATACCCCTCTCCTGCTATATACAGTTGTGCTCATAAGTTTACATACCCTGGCAGAATTTATGATTTCTTGCCCATTTTTCAGAGAATATGAATGATAACTCAAAAATATTTCTTTCACTCATGGTTAGTGTTTGGCTGAAGGCATTTATTATCAATTAACTGTGTTTACTCTTTTTACATCATAATCACAGAAACTACCAAAATTACCTTGATCAAAAGTTTACATACCCCAGTTCTTAATATCGTGTTTTGCCCCCTTTAACATCAATGACAGCTTTAAGTCTTTTGTGGTATTTGTGGATGAGGCTCTTTATCTTCTCAGATGGTAAAGCTGCCCATTCCTCTTGGCAAAAAGCCTCCAGTTCCTGGAAATTCTTGGGCTGTGTTGCATGAACTGCACGTGTTTGAGCTCTCTCCAGAGTGACTCAATGATATTGAGGTCAGGAGACTGAGATGGCCACTCCAGAACCTTCACTTTATTCTGCTGTAGCCAATAACAGGTTGACTTGGCCCTGTGTTTTGGATCATTGTCATGTTGGAATGTCCAAGTACGTCCCATGCGCAGCTTCCTGGCTGATGAATGCAAGTATTCCTCCATAACAACATAACATACTGCATTCATCTTGCCATCAATTTTGACCAAATTTCTTGTGCCTTTTGTAGCTCATGCATCCCCAAAACATCAGCGATCCACTTCCATTTTTCATAATAGGAATGGTGTACTTTTCCTCACAGGCCTTGTTGACTCCTCTCCAAATGAAGCGTTTTATGGTTGTGGCCAAAAAGCCCAGTTTTGGTCTCATAACTCCAAATGACTTTGTGCCAGAAGGTTTGTGGCTTGTCTCTGCGCTGTTTGGCGTATTGTAAGTGGAATACTTTGTGGCATTTGCGTAGTAATGTCTTTCTTCTGGCAACTCGACCATGCAGCTCATTTTTGCTTCCTTATTGTGCATCTTGAAACAGCCACACCACATGTTTTCAGAGTCCTGTATTTCACCTGAAATTATTTGTGGGTTTTTTTTTTGCATCCAGTTGTGGCTGAAAGTTTAGTTGGTCTACCTGACCGTGTTTTGGTTTCAACAGAATCCCTCATTTTCCACTTCTTGATTAGAGTTTGAACATTGCTGATTGGAATTCTCAATTCCTTGGATATCTTTTTATATCCCCTTCCTGTTTTATACAGTTTAACTACCTTTCCCTGCAGATCCTTTGACAATTTTTTTGCTTTCCCCATGACTCAGAATTCAGAAACGTCAGTGCAGCACTGAATGAAAGATGCAAGGGTCTGTCAGGAGTCCAGAAACTCATTGGCCTTTTTATACACACACTAATTACAAGCAAACAGATCACAGGTGAGGATGGTTACCTTTAATAGCCAATCAAACCCCTTTGTGTCAACTTGTGTGCATGTTATCAGGCCAAAATCACCAGGGTATGTAAACTTTTGATCAGGGTCATTTGGGTAGTTTCTGTTGTCATTGTGCTCTAAAAAAGTAAACACAGTTGATTGATAATAAATGGCTTCAGCCAAACACTAACCATGGGTGAAAAATGTTTTTGTTATAATCATTCATATTCTCTGAAAAATGGCCAAGAAATCATAAGTTCTGCCAGGGCATGTAAACTTCTGAGCACAACTGTATTTCCCCCACTAAGGGATACAGTCTAATGTCTTTTACTAATTGTTTGAACACTATGGGAGAGAAATGTTCGTTTTTTCCTTATAGATGTCTAAGAACCCAGCATAGTCTGGCTTCAGCATCAGCGGATGTATCCCTATTGCTATGTGAGTACAGGATAGAACCATTTAGCCCAAAATCCATTCATGAACTAATGCATTTATGATTATTTACTATGCATACTCTTTATACCCCTAGTTACCTTGTATGTCCCCACATCCTGACACATGTGCTAATTCATGGTCGCTCTTCAAACACCAGGGTTCTTGGTCAAGTGGGGGGTTCCTTTGTGGTTTGGTACCCTTGGCGCAAGTGAGTGTTGAATCTCCTGTCGAGCACTTTGCTACAAGTGATGTTTACATAAGATGTACACACATATACACCTGTATATATACAATTGTTGATATATTTCCTGTATCCTAATTAAAATATTTTTTTCGATTAGAAATATTGAAGCTCCTGAAGAAGCGACGGTTAAGGTCATGAAACATGTAGAGCAGAATTTTTATTCCAAGAGGATATGTGGAAACCAATTTGAGAGGAATATATATATATCAGTGTGGGCATATTCTTGAAACATCCAGTATTGCCACACAGGAAGTATATTCTAGTATATCCTCCAGGGGAATCACTTTGAGTTTTATGTATTTTTATTACATATTAATGTTTGTATATGTTGTGATTTTTATGTGAACTATTAAAATTTGAAATTGCTTTTATACGTGCCTATAAAGTCCATTATTCCCAATTCCACACTATCTAGACTATTTAGGATGTGGCACAATACTACTAGGTGTTTGATTGCCACCTAAGGGCATTGCAATCTATTCAATATCACCTAATGACATGAATAGTACCACCGGATTGCCGCAGGGGCAATGTGGTGCCCATATTTAAAAAGGGATCAAAGTCTTTACCAAGTAACTATAGACCTGTTAGTTTAACTTCTATAGTTAGGAAGATACCGGAGAGTTTAATAAAAGACCACATAGATGAGTTCTTGCTGGAAAAAATATTTTAAGTAACAGACAGCATGGAAAGACATGAAAGACAGTTGTCAAACAAACCTGATTTTTTTTTTTTTTTATGAGGAGGTAAGTAAAACCTTGGACAGAGGGGTGGCTGTGGACGTGGTATACCTGGATTTTACAAAAGCGTTTGACACAGTTCCCCACACATGGCTCATGGGTAAGGTAAAGTCTACAAGTTTGGAAAGATCAATTTGTAAACAGAATTCAGAGTAGTGGTTAATGACTCTTACTCTGAAAAGGTCTAAGGTTATCAGTGGTGTACCCCAAGGTTCAGTGTCGGGACCCTTACTTTTTTGATCAAAAGTAGCATGTGTACATGTTAAGTGTAATAACATTTGGGTTAGGAAGAAAAGAAAAAGAAAAAGAAAAATTTTTCTTACAAAAAGTGCAACAGGCACTACATACAGAATAATCTTGTTGACATACATTGCTTCTTGACGGGTTACAAAGGAGAATTCTAGCATTTGTAGTCTGGTGGATAATATAGTTGTGGAAACTTAGTGAGGGGGGTATGAGAGTAGTATGAAGAGCTGGGGGGGGGGGGGGGTGATCGAGGATGGATGTCCTTAATCTGCAACAGAGCAGGTGGAGGAATCTGCTAACCATCTATCCCATATTTTGTGATACTTGTTTGGGCAGCCCCTGTGGGTGTACAATACTTTTTTATATTGGAGGGTACTGTTGACAGCTCTAATCCATTGTTGCAGCGTGGGGGGGGACTCCCTCATCCACAATTTGGCTATTTGTAGTCTGGCCAGGAATAGAGTTTCTTGCAAAAATATGTTTAAGTATTTTTCGCTTTCAGATAGTGAGAGGAGTCCCAACACACACTGTCGGGGGCATACGGTCAGTGGGGAACTCATGCGGTTGTGGGAATTGAGTCCAATATTCCCGTATAGGGGGACAGGTCCAAAGCAAGTGATAGAAGGAGCTGGTAGGGTGATCACATCTGGGACAATTGAGATTTTGCCCGGGATTATACTTGGAAATGCGATGGGGTGTTAGGTAGGACCTGTGCAAGATATAAAGATGGGTGAGGCGGTCAGACAGCTTAGGAAATACAGTCCTAGAGGTGGCAAGTGCCTCCTCCCAGTCTTCGTCAGATATGGTGCCAAGGTCGGGTTCCGAACAGGACTTCAGTTGGAGGGCAGTGGTTTGTGCCATGGGAAGCATGAGGTAGTTATAGATTTGGGAAATACGTTTTTTGGAGTCTGTCCCTGAAATTATGTCCACCGATAATATGATTTCAAGGACTGGGATAGAGTCCCTAAATTGGGTATTGCGAGCATGGCATAGTTGAAGGTATCTAAAAAACATTGGGTAGAGCAAAGTTGTCCTTCAAAGCTTGGAAGGACTTAACCGTCCCATTGGCTACTACTTGCGATACATTTAAACCCCCTTGTCAATCCACAGGCCGTAGTCAGGGATGGATGTCAGTTCCGGCATGTGTGGGTTGTTCCATAGGGGAGTATGTGAGTGGGGGGTAGGTACCCCGCTGAGTTGCATGGCCAGTTGCCATATTTTACAATGGTGGAAGAGTATATGTTTCCTGTCGGTAGTGCGGAGCAAGCCGCAGGGGCCGCAGAACAGGATCTGAAAGGGATGAGCTGTTGAGCCGGGGGCCTGAGAGCAAACTAGGGTGGAATATCTCTCCTTGTCTGCGTGATTGATATAAAAGAAGTGGGAGAGTTGGGATGCTATGTAGTATGTGAAGAGGTCGGGTAATGCCGTGTCGCCGAGATCAGTCGGGCGTTGAGGAGAAAGCCTCTCTGCCATACGTTTTGATGAGCATGTTCTCAAGGTAGGTGGGGGGGATCTGCACCCTCGGACCGTTCAGGGAGCCCCACGAAGCGTAAGTTACATCTGCGAAGGCGGTTCTCCATGTCATCTTGTTTGGACAGAACCGCGTTGAGCTGGTATTGCAGCTGTTCGGTGGTGACCTAGAGCAGGTGGATGCTGTCCTCCATGTGGCTGACGTGGCGCTCGGTCTCGGACACACGCTCTCTCAGCTTGTGAATGTCCTGCCTGATCAGGGAGATGTCTACCTTCACCTCCTCAATCCTGGAGGTGAGCGTGGATTGGCACAGGGCAATAGCTTCTAACACCTTAGCAGTGTCCCCGGAGGCCTGATCGTCTTCCCCCGGGAACGGGGGGGGCGCCATCTTCATCTTCAGGTTCCCGCTCTTCGTTGCGAAATCTGCCAAGTTTAGCGATGGCACTCGCTTTTTTCAGTGGAGTTATGGTAGTACTGGATCGGACAGGTAGCCTGAGGTGTTCTGGCAGCTGTGTGCGGGGAGAATGACCCCCAGGATCGGGTTTTAGGATGTTGCTCGAGCGGAGCTCTCACACTGCACGTCCTATTCCATGCGGCTCCAGACCACTCCCCGGGACCCTTTATAAATTATATAGGGTCTGAGATTAAAAGTAACATTTCTGTCTTTGCAGATGACACTAAACTATGCAGTGGAATAACATCCTTACAGGATGTCTCCAATTTACAAACCGACCTCAATACACTGTCTAATTGGGCAACTAATTGGCAAATGAGGTTTAATGTTGATAAATGTAAAGTTATGCACTTGGAGGCTAAGAATATGCATGCATCATACATACTGGGGGGAGTACAACTGGGGGAATCAATGGTGGAGAAGGATCTGGGGGTTTTGGTAGATCATAAGCTCAATAATAGCATGCAATGCCAAGCTGCGGTTTCCAAAGCGAGCAAAGTCCTTTCTGGTATTAAGAGAGGTATGGACTTCAGAGAGAGAGATATCATTTTGCCATTGTACAAATAATTAATAGGACCTCATCTGGAATATGCAGTTCAGTTCTGAGCACCGCTTCTCAAAAAGGATATCGGGAACTGGAGAAAGTGCAGAGAAGGGCAACCAAACTGATAAGAGGCTTGAAGGAGCTCAGTTATGAGGAAAGATTAGAGCAAATGAATCTATTCCCTCTTGAGAAGAGGAGATTAAGGGGGATATGATCAACATGTACAAATACATAAGTGGTATATATAGTGAACTTGGTGTTGAGCTATTCACTTTAAGGTCATCACACAGGACAAGGGGGCACTCTTTACGTCTAGAGGAAGAAAGATTTCTTGTCAAAAGAAGTTGAGTATACAATATTATAAAGATACATAAAGTAAGTTTACAAGGATCTATAAAGTAAGCTCATTGTTTTACAGTAGGGATTATATAGGTAAATATCATGAAATTTCAAATATTAAACATTGGGTTCACGTAAACCTAAATTAAAGATATATATCATTTCCTTAGTTACTTTTGTAGGTATTTAAATGATTTATACCTACTATATATATTGTTTACAGGTAGAGTGTATATAGGTCAAATAAATTCTGATAATGAGCTTTAATCGTAAGGTGGAGAAAAGGAAAGAGAAGAAAAAGGGTAGAAAGGCAGAGGTATGGTCCACAAGGTTGTCCCGCTCGTCAGTTTATTATTCTTTTTAGTTCTCTTTGAAGCCTTAGAATGGGTGTCTCTGTAAGTCATTTAATCTGTTACCATGGCAACAGGACAGAGTCATTGAAATTTGACAGGAACTGTTGTTTTATCCAAGGATGCCAAAGTTTTTCAAATTTTGGAATTTGATTTTGATCGATGGCTACCATCTTAGCATGGGACATTGTATTATTCATTCTGTGAATTGTTTCTGCTAGTACCAACGTAGGAGATTTCCATGCTTTGGCCACTGTTTGTTTTGCAGCCGTTATTAGTTGGATCATAAGTTTGAATTGAGAGAGTGTTAACCATTCCGGTTTTAGATTAAGTAAAGTTATATATGGATCTGGTTGTATTATTTTTTAAAATATTTTAGATGCAATTACGAAGACTTCTTTCCAGAAGGTTTGGATTACTGGGCACGTCCACCATATGTGTAAATGTGTGCCTATTTCTGGGCATCCTCGAAAACAAAGAGCTGAGGTATTAGGTGAATATTTTGCCACTCTAGCGGGTACAAGGTACCAGCGAGTTAGGACTTTATAATTTGTCTCCAGTGCTAAGATGTTGGGTGAGGATGACTTAGATGTGAGCCATATGTTAGACCAGTCCGTGTCTTCTAAAGTTCGTCCCAGGTCCTCCTCCCACCTCTGAACATAAGAGGGTCTATTAAGATTTACTACTCCATATAATTAATTATAAAGTGATGAAATTGTACCTTTAGCAAATGGATCTTTTGTACAGATTGATTCAAAAATGGATAATTGGGATAATGGTGTATCCCCCTTTAGGAATGGTGTATAGAAATTTTTGATTTGGAGATATCTAAATATCTCAGAGTTTGGTAGATCATATTTTTCTCTAAGCGATGGGAATGAAAGGAATGATTTAGATGCTATGAAGTCATTTAGTGTCTGAATGCCTGATGTTGTCCAAGCTTTAAAAGAATTTGGGTAGATCCATGCCGGATAAAAGGCCGGATTTCTGATAAAAGAGAGGAGAGGATTGTGTGGAGATTGTAACTGATATTTGGTTTTTAGTTTATCCCAGAGAGATAAGAAGTGTTTAGTTATGGGATTATGAATTTTAAAGCGGTCTTTAGGATCAAGCCATAACAAGTTTGATATTAATAGAGGGTCATTTTCTGAAGCCTCTATAAATACCCATAATGGGATTTCCTGTTTTGCATGGTATTTGGACAGACTGGCCAAATGTGCTGCTCTGTAGTAGTTAGTAAAATTGGGGTATCCCAGGCCTCCTTTATTTTTGGGAATATGTAGTGTGTGTATAGGTATACGTGGTTTAGAAGAGCCCCATATAAATGAAGTTGCTCTTTTTTGTACTATTCTCAAAAAATAGGAAGGAATTGGAATAGGGAGGACTCTGAATAGATAAAGCAATTTGGGTAGAATAGTCATTTTGATTGCATTAATCTTCCCTATCCAGGATAAAGGAAGTTGCGACCATTGTTTTATTAGATTTGTGATCTGTCTTAATACAGGAGGATAATTGGTTGAGAATAAGTCAGAATGAGATGCTGTTAAATGAATTCCAAGATATGGGATTGATTTTTCTGCCCATGTGAATGGGAGTGCAGCCCTAGCCGGGATCAATTCCATGTTTGTGAGCGAAATATTAAGCACTAGGCATTTCTTAGGATTAATCATAAGGCCGGATAGGGCTGCAAATCCATCAAGAGCTGGTATTAAGTTAGGACCAGAGACCTGTGGTGATGATAGAAAAAGTAATATATCGTCTGCAAATATACATAATTTGTGTGTAATACCTCCTACTTCAATGCCAGTTATAGTTTGGTTTGTTCTGATGTATTGGGCCATGGGTTGGAGTATAAGGGCAAATAATAAGGGAGATAATGGGCAACCCTGTCGGGTACCTCTTTCGATATTAAAGGCATCAGATTTGTATCCAGCGTATTTTATATAGGCTTTGGGTTTATTATATAATGCTTTGATCCATGTTAAAAAGTGGGGTCCAAAACCCCATTTTTGTAATGAATATTGCATATATTGCCAGGATACTGTGTCAAATGCCCTCTTAATATCGAGAGATAGAAAACATAAAGGGATTTTCCGTTTTTTAGCAATATGTGCCAATAACACTGCCCTGCGTATATTATCGCCTGCCTGTCTATTTGGCATGAAGCCTACTTGATCTCTATGTATTAATTTTCCTATAATGCTATTGAGGCGTTTTGCTATTATTTTTGCTAATAATTTAATATCAAGGTTTAACAGAGAGATAGGCCGATAATTCACACAGGAAGTATCATCAGAAAGGTGTTTTGGGATCATACAAACAATTGCCATTAGTGTTTCTTGCCGAAAAGAATGTCCTTCTAGAAGTTTGTTAAAAGTTTCAGTGAGAATGGGAGAGAGTATTTCTGAGAATGTTTTATAGTATAAAGCCGAGTAGCCATCTGGGCCTGGTCTTTTGTTAAGTTTTAGGTCTTTTATGGCGTTAGCAACTTCATCTATAGTTATAGGCTCATCCAAACTGCTTTTTTGATTCTGAGACAACTCAGGAAAGGTTATTTTTGAGAAGAAGGATTCAGCCTCTGTAGGATTAAATTAATTGTTTGTCTTGTATAAAGTTGCGAGATGTGAGTGAAATTTATGGACTATTTTAACTGGATTACAAGTATAAACATTTTTTGATAATTTCAAACGTATTGGTTTGAAAGATTTGTTAGTTGAATTTAATGCCCGAGCCAAATATGTACCTGGTTTGTTTGTATTCATGTAGAAATTGTGTTTGGAGCGTTTGAGGGATTTATCAACTGATTCAGTGAGAAATAGATCGTATTCCAATCTAGATTTTTCCAGATGAGATTTTGTACTCTGAAATGGATTATCTTGGAATGATATGTAGGCTGCATTAAAATTGAGTTCTAGTTTTCTTGCTAGATTTTTGCTTTCCCGTTTAAATAGTGCCATTTGTCTTTGTATTGTACCACGCAAGACAGGCTTATGAGCTTCCCACAGTGTTATTGGGGAAATGTCTGTTGTATTATTAATTGATATGTATTCCTTTAAAGCTTGTTCAATGGCCATCTGATGTAGTGGGTGTTTGAGCATTATGTCCGGTAAGTACCACGTTGGGTCATGCGCTTTTGGTATGGCTGAGGCTATAGTAGTGTATACTGCATTATGGTCAGGCCACGGAATCGGAATTATATCTGATGCAATAATTTCTGGTATCATTCCTATTGTTAGAAAAATATGATCTATTCTGGTGAAGGTTTGATGAGGGTGCGAGAAATAAGTGAATTTCTTTTTCATTGGGTTACTTTCTCTCCACGAATCTACCAGATTGTATTTGGAAAGAAGTTGAGAAAAAGGTAATCTAGAGGTTATTTTGGATGGTGTAAAAGGTGATTTATCTAGAAATGGGAGGAGGACCTGGTTCGAATCCCCACACATTATCACTGTTCCTATTTTGTGTGTATTAATCACTTGTAATATATGTGAGAGGAATGGTGTAGGTTGTTTGTTAGGAGCGTAGTAGGAAATCACCGTGATTGCTGTATCCATTATATAACCCACGAGTATCAGGTATCTACCTTCTGGGTCTTTAATTTCTGATGATAAGGTGAATGGTGTGGATCGGTGAAATGCAATTAGAGTACCCCTTTGTTTGGTACAGGCAGAAGCCGTGTAAATTTGTTGATAAAAAGGAGAAATATATTTTGGAGTAGAATCTTTGGTGATGTGTGTTTCTTGGAGGCATACTATGTGAGCCTTCTTGTTATGGAAAGTACGGAAGGCTTTGGTCCTTTTTTGAGGGACATTTATTCCCTGAACATTCAGGGAAAGTATATTCAGTAGTGCCATGGCAACAGATCAAATAGTTTTGACTTACTTTTTGTTATGCAGAGCTGACTGCGCAGATCAACCTGTGTGGACTGAAGAGATGAAAAGGTAGAAAAGAAACCAGTGAATTCTGGAGTAAAGAGTAAACAAAAAACATATGAGATTAGATGATACATTGTATAAATTATTTTTTGCAAGTAATCACAATTTACCCGTGAAAGAAAATAAATATCTCTCTCAGGGGAATAAGTGCCTTCGTCACACTCCCACATAATATGGTTGGGAGAATGAGGAGGGCTAATGGGGGTACACGGATCTTCCGCTTACAGGAGAGAAGTGCTATGTCAAAAGACACCAAAATGATGATTCATTAATTGCAGAATATAGTTTTTGTTGAAATTATTTATTCCAGAGTGGTTGTATATGGTTAGTCTTGCCCTAGGCTAAATAATTCAGTTAGAAAGGTACTGTTAATAACTTTGGTATTGATGAAGATAGTTTGAATTATTTTGGGATTTTAACCCTTTTAGAGTAAACAATTACATATTTTATTCATATGTAACTGTTCAGATATGTTAACTCATAAAATTGAGATTGTATTGCTTCAGATTAGAATAAACAAAAACATAGTTCTAGGAACTAGTTAGGTACTAATATATTTGTTTTAAGAAAAGAAAGAAAAAGCTTCCATTACTTCTGGATTATTGAACATATTTGTCCTAAAAAGTAATAAATCTATTGTTATTACCTGAAAATATATAACTGAACAAGAATTTCCTTATTTCACTTATATATTCTAAGGCTATATGAATCAGAAGTAATAAGAAATATAACTGGAATGTAACTTGATCCCATACAGTGTGTGACATTCAGTTATAAATACAGGTTTTTTATAGAGAACCATCTCTTAGTATAATAAATGAAGAGATATCAGGAATTAGGATGTCAGTCCATTGAATCTTCTTGGTCCATGGATGATGTGGCATAACGGCCTCTTTTGTGAGAATGATGATTCCCATTTTGTTCTGAAATTTTCTGGGTGCTGCCTGAAGGTGAAGATGATGCCATTCTTCTGCGTGTGGGAGTGTTGGTGCTTGTGGGTTCTGTCAGATTTAATTTTAAAAGGGTTTGTTGTAGTTCATCTGCTGATCTGCTTCTGTAAATTGTACCTTGGTAGTTAAATCTGACTGAAAAGGGGAAGCCCCATTGATACATAATGTTGTGCAGTTCCATTAGTTGGGGTTTCATGGATCGTCTTTTAGTAATAGTAAGTTGGGATAGGTCAGCAAAAATTTGATAATTGTGTCTTTGAAAATTAAGTTCCTTTTTTTCTCTTGCAGCAATTAGTATTTGTTCTTTCGTTCTGTAATAATGAAATTTTGTGATTATATCACGTGGGGGTCCGTCTTTCTTTTTGGCTGTGAGGGCTCTGTGTACTCTGTCCAGTTCTAAACGTTCAATAGGGATATCTGGCTTTAGTTCTTGTAATAGAGCAGTAATAGTAGATTGCAGGTCTGTCACAGTTTCAGGTATTCCCCTTATGCGCAAGTTTGAACGTCTGGCTCTATTTTCGTAATCTTCGAGCTTAGTTTGAAGTATTATATTCTCTTCTTTTAATTGTTCCAATTCTGTTATATTTTCTTGGGTTGTAATTTCAATTTAATCAATTTTTATTTCTAAGGCTGCGGTGCGGTTTCCCATCTCTCTTATTTCTTTGGTTAGGCTGTTTGTTATTTGGTCTGAGGTTTGTTTTAAAGCCTTATGAAGCATCTTTTCAAATTGTAATAATATTACTGGGGATACTGAGGAGGCTTGTGGAGAAGTTTGTGAGAGGATTTGTTCTGTATCTGACTCAAATGGAGAGTCTTGCTGTGACATTTTCTGTCTGTGAGAGCGCCCTGATGCTGTATATTGTGAGGTGACTGGAGCTGCTTTAGTTGCAGTGAGTGCCTGTGAGCTCTTTGTGAGGTGATTTTTATTTCTGCCACGGCTTCCTCCCAGTACCATATTTCCTGCCCAAACTTTCACAGTTTGTTCCCTGGGGCAAAAAGGTTCAAATGGATACCTTTTGAGCCTGCAGGCTCCGCTTTGTCCTTCTCTTCTCTCCTCAGCGGTGTGGAGCTCTAACAATGCATGTCTGCTCCGCTAGGCTCCGCCTCCTGTTGAGGAAAAAAGATTTCATCTCCAAATACGGAAAGGTTTCTTCACAGTAGGAGCTGTGAAAATGTGGAATAGACTCTTTCCAGAGGTGGTTCTGTCAAGTTCAATATATTGCTTTAAAAAAGGCCTGGATTCTTTCCTTAAATGTACAGAATATAACTGGGTACTAACATATATAGGTAAAGTTGATCCAGGGAAAATCTGATTGCCTCTCGGGGGGGGGTCAGGAAGGAATTTTTTTCCCTGCTGTAGCAAATTGGATCGTGCTTTGCTGGGGTTTTTTGCCGTCCTCTGGATCAACTATGGGTGAAGGTTTGTGTATATGCGATTGTATTATTAGTATTTTTTTTTTGGTTGAACTAGATGGACTTGTGTCTTTTTTCAACCTGACTAACTATGTAACCTAAACGACCATAACATACAGGGATATACAATGTAATATTGACATAAAAGCACACACACAAGTTGGACTTGATGGACTTGTGTCTCTTTTTAACCTCTCCAACTATGTAACTATGTAATGTCCCATAGGGGTCACGTAACAAAACATGTTCCCAGATATTCTTTTGGATAATCTTAATTGAAACTTGAGGTGACCTCTAAGGGTTTATTAGTGGGAGTAAATTTTATAGCTTTATAACATTTAATTTTGCCTGCACAGAGTAGAAGTAGAAATGGGTCCCTGGCATGTAACTAATATTAAAGACTGCCATTTCTCTCTCTGAACATAGCTCAGTGTGCAGTGTGGATATACAGGTAAGAAACTTTAAAGTGGAAGTTCACCGTAAAACTAAAATCCACAATCTAAGACTAACCTATCTAGTCCTGTAAAAAATAAATCGCTATACATACCTTTTTTAAAGCCACTCCGGTCCGGTCTCGAGTGGCGGAAGTTCTGCAGAGGAGACAGCCGACAACAGTTGGGAAATTAATGGGAAGTTCCGTCTCCCACAGAGTTACTATGGGGCTTCCGTTGTCAGCTGCCTCTTCTGCTCCCACCTACACAGAGAAGCTGCCACTGACAGCTTAGCGTGGGACCAGACCAGAGTGGCTTAAAAAAGGTATGTATAGCGATTTCTTCTTGTGTGAACCCACACAGATGTCTTTCAAATTGCCCCTGAAGTCGGACTGAAATGCAGCTTAAAATTGTGCGAGTTCAGATGAACTTGCACGATTTCAAAGCCATGTTCAGTGTGAATGAGGGCTAAAGCCTTGTACACATGATCAGATTGTTGGCCAACCGAGCGTCTGATTTTTGTCCAAAGGGCGTGTGCCAGGAACACGCCCCCCAGTTGCTACGGGGCGAGTGATAGCGAGCCGGAAAAAAATTTTTTGCCCCTTTTTCCAACAAACCAAGCGGGATCTGGGAAAGGTAGGGGTTTTAGGGTGGGGGAGTCATAAAGTGGAGACCCTTGAAAAAGTCACGTGTCTGGTGACGCAACGTGTTGGGAGGAGGAGCCTGTGACGTTTCCAGCAGTGTGTGTTTGTACACTGCTGGTGGATGAGGAGTCTTCAGCGATACGCTATATGCAGCTGAACATTTTACATGCGATCTTATCTACGGGGAAATGTGAGTGAAGTTACCCTAATTATATAAGGATCATTTTGCCACGTTACCTGTGCAATGGTTTTGTTTTTCCTTTTTGTTTTATATGGCTTGGAAGTCCGGTGATAGCTGGGAATTTCACCTATAACAAACAGCAGTGGAATGCTTTAATAGGAACAATTGTCACACATTCAAGCTCGATTATCTGGTCCCGCTAATCTAGTGTTGAAATTTTTTCTAATGTGCACCAAGTGGATGATTTATTTGTGGGCATTTATTTTTTTAACCGGTTCAATACCGGGCAATTTCACCCCCTTCCTTCCCAGGCCAATTTTTAGTTTTCAGCACTGTTGCACTTTAAACGTCAATTGCGCGGTCGTGCGACGTTGTACCCAAAAGAAATTGACGTCCTTTTTTTCACCACAAATAGAGCTTTTTTTTGGTGGTATTTGATCGCCTCTGCGGTTTTTATTTTTTGCGCTATAAACAAAAGAAGAGCGACAATTTTGAAAAAAACACTATATTTTTTACTTTTTGCTATAATAAATATCCCAATTTTTAAAAAAAAAAACACATTTTTTCCTCAGTTTTGGCCGATACGTATTCTTCTACATATTTTTGGTAAAAAAATCGCAATAACCGTATATTGATTGGTTTGCGCAAAAGTTATAGCGTCTACAAAATACGGAATAGATTTATGGCATTTTTTTTTTTTTTTAATTTTTTTTAGCGGCGATCGCGATTTTTTTTGGTGACTGCGACATTATGGCGGACACATCGGACACTTTTGACACATTTTTGGGACCAATCACATTTATACAGCGATCAATGCTATAAAATTGCATTGATTACTGTGTAAATGTGACAGGCAGTGAAGGGGTTAACCACTAGGGGGCAAGGGAGGGGTTAATATGTTTCCTAGGGAATGATTCTAACTGAAGGGGGAGGGGACGCACTAGGGGAGGAGACCGATCAGTGTTCCTCCGTTCTGGGAACACAGATCGCTCTCCTCAGAGCTGACAGGCTGTGGATCTGTGTGTTTACACACATAGATCCACATGCCGGCCCGGCCGGACATCGCGGCCGCCGGGCACACGCACCGGGTCCCGAGGAACGCGGCGGGCACGCGCGCCCCCTAGACGGACGGGAATCCCAGGACGTCATATGACGTCCACCCAGGATGGGAGATCCCATCTGTGGACGTCATATGACTATGGGCGGGTAGGGAAGTGGTTAAATCAAACAAGGTTTTATTGATCAACTGGTGCATACATGATATGTTTGCTTAAACATATGAACTTGGTAACTAGTACAATAATTGTTGTAAAGTCAGTATATATGATATTGAATACATTATGCTTGTCATGTGAGGATATTCCAGATGTACACATTTAACACGTAAAAACTACACATCTAGACACACATCCAATAAATCACTCCATACTAAGTTGGTTGCATTAGACACAGGTAGCAGACTCTTGAAGCCAACGATCCCATATATTATTGTACTTGGCAGGGCAGCCTCTATTAATATATATGCATTTCTTATACGGCAAGGTATTATTCACCTCCACCTTCCATTCCACCATTTTAGGAGGCGTTTGTCTCATCCATTTTTTGGCTATAACCTTTCTGGCTGCAAAGAGTGCTTCATGGAGAAATATTTTTGTGTATTTGTCAATTGTGTCTGGAATTATACCCAGAAGGCATTGTTTTGGATCTAGAGCTAAGGGTGAGCCCATTGTATCGTGTAGAAATGTCACAATTTGTTCCCATAAGCCTTGAATCTTAGGACATGTCCAGATCAAGTGGAAAAAAGTACCTGTCTCCTTCCCACACATCTGGCACGTGGTAGATTGTGTACGCTTATATCTTGCCACTCTAAGGGGTGTAAGATATGCCCTGTGAAGAATGTAAAGCTGCGACAGACGGTCTGATAATTTGGGGGACACAGCCTTACAAGACTCCAGTGCCTCCCCCCACTCCTCATCCTCTAGTGGTCCCACTTCTCTTTCCCATCTTGGTTTGAGATCATATGCTATTTTAGTAGATACGGGGGTTGAGAGCATGTTATAAAAAGCCGAAATCAGTTTATGAGGGTGTGTGCTCTTAATTACTGCCATAAGAACATTAGGTGTAGGGTTTGGGAGGGAGTCAGGAAATTGTGATTGTGCCCCATGATGGATTTGTAGAAATTTGAAAAGCATCTGGTTCTGGATTGCAAATTCTTCTTTAAGTGAATCAAAGGTCTTGAGATGTCCGTCTTTTAGTAAGTGATGTAGGTAAAATACCCCCTGCCTGGACCATAAAAATGTGTCATGAATTTTATTGAATTCAGGAAGGTTCTTGTTATGCCATACCGGCGTGTAATCATTGAATTGTGGAATTTCAAGTTTAGAGGCGGCTAAGTCCCATATTTTCCTGTAATGATATATCATGGTATGTCTATTTTCTCCCAGTTCCATTCCCCCCAAGCCCAATGCTATTGCATATATCGAGTCCTTGGTGTGTTGTGCCCACTTTGGGCATAGGAGCCTGAGAAATCTCTCGCTGTCCATTTTATCTAAGTGGAAAAGCTGTGACAGTTGTGATGCAATGTAATATAGGTTAAAGTCAGGGAGAGCTGTGCCGCCAAGGTCAGTTGGGTTCTTGAGGGTTTGCCATGCTAGTTTGTGTCTGTTGGCACCCCACACAAATGGCTTAAGAAGGGATTCTAAAGATTGGAAATGTTTCAGGGGTAAGTAAACAGGAGTATGCCAGAGAACATACAGTATTTTGGGGAGTAAGATAATTTTAATTAAATTTATGCGACCCCAGGTTCCCAGTGGTAGTTTGGACCAAACCCGTACTTTATTTTTGACCATGGAAATGAGAGGTCTATATTGAGGGATACATAGTCCGCAGGGGATCTAGATATATGGATCCCTAGATATTTAATAACATCAACTCTCTGAAGCGGTAGTCTGGCTTTGGATTCTGGGGGTGGGAAGCTATTAATTGGTAGAATTTGGGACTTATCCCAACTGATTTTTAGTCCTGAAAATGTTCCGAATTGTTCGATCATGTGGAGTGCAGTACATAGTGACGGGCCCGAATCCGCTAAATATAGTAGCGTGTCATCTGCATACATACTAATTTTTTCAATTAAAGAGCCCAGTCTTAGTCCTTTAATCTCTGGGTTCGCTCGGATGGATATCGCCAGGGGTTCTGCCGCAAGGGCATACAATAATATGGATAAGGGGCAGCCCTGTCTTGTGCCTCTGCTGAGGTCAAACATTTGAGACGACCACCCATTAGCCACCACTCTGGCCCTGGGTGCCTGGTATAGTAATTGGACCCATTTAATAAATTTCGGGCCAAAGCCATAACCCTCCAAGCATCTCCAGAGATACCTCCACTCTACCGAGTCGAAGACTTATGCTGTGTCTAGAGTCACCACGACTCGTGAGCCAACCTCCTCGTGTGTAGCCTGTATATTAATACATAGTTTCCGGAGATTAAACGAGGTGTTGCGGCCAGGCATGAAACCTGCCTGGTCTGCATGTATTAGTGAGAAGATTACCTGATTAAGCCTAATGGATAGTACTTTGGCTAATATTTTAATATCAACCTGTAAAAGGGATATTGGTCGATAGGATTCTGGGTATCCCGGGTCCTTTCCTGGTTTGGGGATGAGGACTATTGTTGCCTCTGTCATGGATGGGGGTAGGGCATTTATTTATTCAGCAGTTTTTTCACCAGAGGACTTTTTTTCACGATTTTATCTTGTAAAAAAAATTTTTTAGTTCACTTATCTATGGTATCTATTTATTTGATGGCACACGGTGCAATATTATTAGATTAATATCAGCGCAATTATTAATTTATATTTTTGATTTTATTTGTGTAGAAAGTCACATATTTAATTGCAGCTATATTATTTGGGCATCTTTTAATATTATATCTCACATCATTTGGATCACTCTATCCTTATCAGCACTTTAGTAATTTGTCACCTTATAAAGTGGAGATTCACTTAGAGTTAGGGTTAAAGTTCATAGGTTAGGGTTAGGGTTCGCTCGAAGCGCGAAGTAATGGTACACAATTGTCGGCCAACAAACACAAACGTAGTGACGTACTAGATGTACTACGAGACTATGAAGAGGAAGTTCATTTCTCAAGCACCTCCCTGCTAATTTCATGTTAGTAGAAGTTTGTTGAGTGTTGATTCGCACTTTTCAGTTTGTGCTTTTCCGTTTGTTTTCTCGATTTCTCCGATTCTGTGTTGCGGAATCGGAGGAGAGAACGTGCTATTATTGGGCTTGGAGTTATTGCTTTGATCCAAGTCCAGTCCAGGAACAGGAGGAGGAGAAGTTCTTGGACCAAAATTTGGTTGCTTAATCGTGACCAATTATGTCATATGCTATTGCTGCGGGAGCTCCAGGAGAATAATCTGGATGATTTTCGGAATTATCTCAGGATGACAGACCCCTGCTTTCACCAACTCTTGGCATTGGTGACCCCCTATATTAAGAAGCAGGACACATGCATGAGGTTTGCCATCACCAAAGGCTCATAGCCACCTTGCGGTACTTGGCGACGGGGAGAAGTCTCCAGGACCTCAAGTTTACCACTGGGATCTCCCCCCAGGCTCTGGGAGTCATTATTCCAGAGACCTGCTCAGCCATTATTCAAGTCCTGCAGAAGGACTGTATTAGGGTAAATTTTTACCTTTAAGATCATATTCTATGTATTAATGTTTGCTAATGTATTGAATTCATTTGTTGATTACATAATTATCAATACTGTAATAGGCTGTGAATGTCCTCCTTGTCCTCATGCATGCTGTAAGCTTTTCCTGCTCCATGCATATTTTCCATAGCTAACCTCCCCAGCATGCTATCCTGGGCCCATACACACCTAGCCTAGTAACTTAACTATGTTTTTTGTCAGCTACATTTTGGGGCCTACCCTAAACAACCCCTAAAAGGTATACAAATGTTATTGTTGTCCTCAAATTCAGGCAGAGTGCAAAAGACCATTTTTTGGGGCCCAAACTCATTTGGAACCCTCCCTCCTCCCCAAAAATGCTGTCAACAGATACGAATACTCTATCTGCTGACTTTGCAAAACCCATACACACTATCCCTCTTTTGTGTTCATATTTCTGTATAAATTTACCAAACCATGTAGTGCAAGGGCCTGCCTGATTACCTACAAATTTTAACGTAGAAAGTTTTTGTCTCCTATTATATTAATAGTTTTTTTCAGAATGTCAAAATGTGCTGCAATTTGGAAATGTGTATCCAGATTTTTAGAGTATGACACTTCTTACCTGTCTACTGGGCTGCCAATAGTGTAAGTAAGGAGGGGCTGGCCAGAGGCGTATCTTGTGAAAATGGCGCTTATGACAAGCACTGAAACTGCGCCCCTGTCAAAACATTTGAAACCTGTCTTTCAGATACTGCGGGTAGGACATGGTTAGAGGCTGTGGACATGGTAGTTCCCTCCTCTGTCCCCTTCATATTACCATACCTTTCCACATAAGTCAGTGTCCGTCTTCTGTTCTATCACTGTGTCCCGTTCACCTCTCCAGTCAGGCACTGTGCACATCAGTGTACTGTTTTCCTCTCCTGGGCCGGCTTCACCCCCCAGTAATATTCTCCTGAGTCCTCCTGTGGCCTGTGCCTCCTCTCTACACCATTGCGCCGCTGCGGCACCGCCGAGAACGAGTGCCTTCCATTTAAAAATGGCGCCATGTGGCGACATTACGTTACTGCACAAATGCGCTGCCCGTCAAGCCTGTACGATCTTTTCCGAGCCCTGCAGGCTTTGGAACAGTTGCATGGCCAGCCCACGGCCATCTTTTTACGGGCGCCGCTGCCCGTAGCAGGCTTTTACGGGCAGAAGAGACCATACCTCCCAACTTTTGAACTTCAGAATGAGGAACACTTGAGGGAGGAAGCGTCCGACGGCACACTAAGTGCACTGTGGCAAAAGTGGGTGTGGTCAAACTCTTAACAGTGGGAGGGGCTTAATGGGCCTGGCTAAACAAACCCTAGGTTTCCTTGTACCTCTAAAATATGCTTTGATTGCTGTTCCACAAGATAGAGTCTCACGGATACATACAAACTCCAGCACTATGATTTAAAAAAAAAAAGAAAAAGCTTCCATTACAATGGTTTTGCATAAACTATGAAAGTGTGCGTTACACAAAGTGCGAAAGGATTCAGGAATGCATTACGTACAGAGTACAGGGTTCAGAAGTGTGATATGTACAGAGTGCCTTGTTCAGGAGTGTGATATGCACAGGGAGTAGATTTCTGGAGTGCTTTATTTACAGAGTGCAAGGCTCGGGAGAGCACAGACTGCAGGTTTCTGGAGTGCCTTTTGCATAGGGAGCAGGGTTCTGGAGTGCATTATGCAGAGAGTGCAGGGTTCAGGAGAGCTAGATACAGAATGCAGGTCATTCATCCACATCTCACTATTGCCCCTCTGCTCTGCCCTCATCTCCCCTCCCCCTCACCAAAGCTCCACCGTCTTCAACTTGTTTACCTTTGTAAAAGCAGCTACTTTCTGTAGATGGCTCTTCTATCCACTGCAGCCAGAGCTTCCATTACCCTTTCAGTGCACTGGGTGCACACTCATTTTCAGCTCCCGAATTCCCAGAGCAGGAAGGAGATAGGGATTAGGGGCAGCTCACCCCCCTCCTCCTCTTGAACACACTACAGTCAGCCAGTTCAGCACTTGTTCTGACTAATGCAGAGGCTTTCAAGGAGAGGTGGGAGAGATGTTACTTTAAAGTGGGGTTCCACCCAAATTTTGAACATTATCTCTATGCATTCTCTTCCTTGCCTAGATGCTGACATGCTGTGTAAAAAAATTTAAATCGCCGTAATTACCTTTTTTTTTTTCTAATCTTCTTAGCACTTCCTGGTTTTCCTCCCATGGGAGTAGGCTTGTTTCTAGCCTCTCCCAGACCTCCCACAGTCCCCTGAGAGCTAGTCCCAGGCTTCCCAGCATGCATTGTGCAACAGCATCATCACAACATCTCTGCTCCCAGCATTCACCGCATCCAGGAAATACATGCTTGTGGGCTTCAAATGCCCACAATGAAGCTGGAAACCGCCTTCAGTGAATTTTATAAGTTATTCTTTACAACGAAATCGGACACAGGCGGACTTATTACACAGCACATGTGAGTAGATAATCATGAGAAGAAAAGTTTGTGAATGAACTCCAAAAAAAAAAAAAAGATAGATAGGTGGACCCCCCGCTTTAACTTTCAACTACAGAAGCCAGGCTTCTGTGTTTTAAAGTGAAAGTTACGATCTGTGAGTGCAGGGTTACACAAGGCTGAAAAAACCCCTGGGGAGGGGAACAGACAATTGATCCTGACACTTTACATCTTTGTCCCATGATGTATGTCAACTTCTGGCTGAATAGGACCTGCAGCAGTGTGAACATCCAGGAATTGGTGAGCAAGTCTGATCAGAGACTGCATCTGTCAAATCCAAGCTCTGATGTCGGCTATTGGCGGGACTGCTACTCAGACCCGCTCCTCTGTCAAACAACCAGTGTAATGAAAGAGTCGCCCAGAGCTGTCAGGTTTTTTTTTCATTCAGCCTGCTGGTTGAATGAGAAAAATTGAATAGTGTGTACCCAATTTGATTTTCAGGTAAATGTCAGCTTTAATGTCTCCCCACACTAGGGATGGGCCTTGGCACAGAGCAAAGCATTCACTAGGTGCCTTACAGACAGACAGACGGCAGGAGAGTGCAGGGATGGTGTCAGCAATTGAGGCGCTCAGCTGTAGCATTTACCATTCACATTGATCTGAATGGACGATGACAGGTTCCCTTTACTGCTTGACACCCCTAGGTGCCTGATCCTCCTCTCAGATCTCCTGTAGGGGGCCCTGGAGCCCACACACTGGACAGATCAAATCTGCAAAGATATAGTATCTGCAACGAGAGATCTCACCAATACATACAGACAGCCAAGGGGGAGGCCAGCCTGATACATCATTCCCTCCCACCAGCACAGTGAGTAAATGCAACATCACACAGAATGTAGTAACCAGGAAGTGATGTCCTCAGCACTGTACATAGTGATAGAACAATAAAAAATCTCCCCAGAAATCAGCTAAAATGCTGGGACCTGTAGTACCTCCTGTGAATGTCTGATACCCCTCCGTCCAATCAGAGCTCAGCTCTGATACCCCACATCCACCACCTCCACAGCCACCCCATCCACCACAGCAGCATGGCGGTCAGTGGCAATACCAGCCACAAGACCCCCAACAAGCCCGCTGGTCTGGGAATTTTCACCCCTACCCAACTTACTAATTTCCTTTTTTTTTTGGAATAATTTGATTTGGTATATTTTCTATATTTTTGGATGCATAGAATGCACTTTTTGGTTAAGTATTTGGATGACAGATAGCATTATGCACAATAAAAAACTTGTGTAGAATATTTCTTGGCTATGTGTTTTACTTCAAATGAACTTGGCTATTTTTTCTGTCTTTTATACCTTTTTATATCTATGCAATTATCCACTATTCACAGACATGGGCTTTTCAACAATCTCCCTGCGCCTGTTGCTGAGTGTTCACTCGGTTCAGGTGCGGTACTCTCCCTCCTATTAGCTCACCTGCGTGGCGTTGGAGGCATATATCCACCTCCCCATCGAAGTGAGCTGCTCTTATTGACCAGTCTCCCTCTGGGGCTATTGCACACCAGCTACACTGGTTCGCTGCCCATGTTTCCCACTTGGCTATTTTTTCTATTATCCACTATTCACAGACATGGGCTTTTCAACAATCTTTGGTACCATGCAATCTTGCTATCACTTCCTATGGAATTATACTGGGTTCACTATTAAATTAATACTATGATCACTCATAACCTACTATTGCTATAACTATACATACAATTAATATCTTGTTCCCAGGTACTCCTGCTTTATGGAATAAACACTATCTTATTTTCTATTTTTGGACACTCCAGCTATATCCTACACGCCCCTACACCATCTGACGCTGCACCTCTGTATTATGCCGCCTCAGCTCCCATGGTGAGGTTATGTCCTCGGCTAACCCTGTTCCGGCTGCCCCACATTGCTTATACTGTCTGAGTGGGTGAGTGCAGTTGGTTAAACCATCTCTACACATCAATAATGTAATATACTAGTTTTATCTAAAGTACGGTTCACTACATCTTTATATATACTCCATAGGTATATTTATCGCATCTGCTCCTGACGACTCGGATAATCCACGAAACGTGTCGAGCTACATTTGATGCTAAAGCTATACTTCATACGGACTGATATTTACTCATTTACAACCATTCTACTCTATGATGTTGTTTATATACTTTTTGATGAATGCACACCTACCATGTGAACGCATGTACCAGCATCGGGATTATTGCCATTTATACAAATATGTCTACCATTTCGATCATTTGTTGCTACGCATGTACTATCTCATACATCATGTTCAGGTCCTGTGCACGCTCCTTGTACATATATGAGATGAATTATGTGTTTTAATGTTATTTAATAAATTTCTATATTGTATTTACACCTCCACTATCCAGTTGCTTAATTTAAAGTCCCAATTCCCCTTTTTGGTTTTGATTGATTATCGGGATGGAGGCACCTTTGGGTGTTCATTCAAAGTCCCAACTCCCCCTTCTATATACATGTAAAATTAACAAGGGACACAAATCTAAGTTGTATGTTTGATCCTAAAAACTATGGGATAATGGTGTTGTGGTAACCTGCCCAAAAAATAAAACAACAAGCATAATAATGTTATTCTTGATATCACTAGAAAACAAATGCCTTTTAAAATACGTTTGCCATAACTCCATCACTATCACCAGCAAAGCAGCTTCATTATTATGCCATTAAAGAAGAAGAGAATGTGCGCTGTATTTCAACATTTCAGAATTTGCTGTGTCACAAATGTTAATTCTCCATTACGAACAACAGTTTACAAGACCGACCGCTTCCGGCTCGTTCCTTGCTTCCGATCATGCGTGTTTGTATTTTTGACTTATGTGTGACGGACTTGTGTACAAACGATACAAATCAGACAACAGACCATTGTCCATCGAAATTTTACTAGCCTGCCATCCAACATTTGTTGGCTGAAAGTTGGACTACAATTGTCTGAAGGAGCGTACTAACGATCTGATTTTAGGACAACAGTCTGTCAACAGACAATCCCCTGCCAACAATCAGATCATGTGTACGAGGCTTTAGTCTAGGTTCACACCTATGCATTTTGCAGTGTGTTTTCAGTTTTACAGCAATGCACTACAGTCCATTCAACATGATTTTTTATGGGTCATGTTCACATCTGTGCGTTTTCAACTGGTGTGTTTTTTGGAAAGGGTCAGGGCAGCAGATTGCATTTTTGGATTCATAGACTTCAATGGAAACACATGAAAAACCCATGAAAAAGGCATTTACATGTGTCTTTGGTGCATTTTTGCTGTGTTTCCTGCATGACAACAGACAGCTCCACCTAGCAAAATTAACACATCCTAAAAATGTGAAACACAAAAAGCATTAAAGGTTTTGTAAAGGCAGAAGGTTTTTTATCTTAATACGTTCTATGCAATAAGACAAAAAGCCTTCTGTGTGCAACAGCCCCCCCAATACTTACTGGAGGTCCCTCTCTGTCCAGCAATGTCCACAAATGTCTCAGCTATCCTATATTCTCCTTCCTGATTGGCTGAGACACAGCAGTAGCGCCATTGGCTCCTGCTGCTGTCAATCAAAGTCAGCTATCCAATCATGCGATAGAGGGGCAGGGCCGGGTTGGGGCTCCGTGTCTGAATGGACACAGGGAGCTGTGACTCAGCTCGGGTGCCCCCATAGCAAGCTGCTTGCTGTGGGGGCACTAAACAGGAGGGAGGAGCCAGGAGCACAGAAGAGGGACCCGAGAAGAGGAGGATCTGGGCTACTCTGTGCAAATCCACTGCAAGAGAGCAAGTATGACACATTTGTTATTTTTATAGGGAAAAAAACAAGCCTTTACAATCACTTTAAAACTCTTTAAAAAGCACAAACCACACCACAAAATGCAACCTGCATAGTTGTGAATCTAACCTAATGCAGAAGGGACATTGAATGTCTCTTCTGCATTAAAAAAACTTGCCTGTTTGCAATGTTTTTAAATTACAGTTCCACTTTAAAAGCAGAGCTAGGTTGACCTATAAGTTCCATCTTGTTATTTCACATCTATTTTTCTATTGGTTCTTCATTTTCCCAGTTTGATTCACTTCTTTGTATCCATTGTAGTCTTATTTGTTCAAATAAGTTGTTTTTTTAAGTACAGTTTGTGAATTTGCAGTGAAATAAAATGTGTCTATGAACACATTTACTGTATAGATAATAATACATCTAAATGATCGATCCAGCATTTATGACAGCATTATAGTTACAAGAAAAAGAACATTATGTTTATGAGCAGGGTTGTAAGAAAACCTTCACAGATATAAAGGATGTGAATAACACCCTGTAGGCCTGGGCTCTTGACGTCATTTGACAGAAGACAATTTTAGCCTAGTGAGCTGCATAACTTTCACTGGGATGGAAAAGGAGAACACCTCTGTGTACATGCTGGGGACCCTTCCTCAATTTCTCAGATACAACGCAGACGAGCAGTTTGTTTCTGTACAATTAGCTGGCCACAAGAGCAGAGGCTGGGACCTGGTCGGTGAGGGAGACTCTTAAAGAGTTTAACATAAAGAACAGAGACAGGAAATAAGCAAAAATAGAGATAAAGCAAATACAAAAATTTCTGCACTCACCCTAAACCCTCTAAAACCAAACTTCTGTATTCAAAATATCTGAATAACATATTTAAAATGTAATTGCAACATATAGCACTACCCATACGGTAAATAAATATATCAAAAACAAATAATGAATTCCATAACAAATAATCTATACAAATAAATTACCAGTATTTTATATGTATAGATTATTTGTTATAGTATGATACATTAGTTTATTTTTTCTTTTGAGTAGCCCTGTATGTTACATATAATACATATTATATTATTAATAAGCTGCTATGTTAACCCCTTCATGGCAAAGGTGAAAACAAATCTTAACACCTGAAAACAGTTTTGCAACTTTGACATGTAGTAATATTGGACATATCATTGCAACTACTTTGTTTATCCAGGTAAATTATAACTTTTTCTTTTCAGGACTTATCATGGCTTTCATTTGATAATAAATGTATCATTATCAAATGAAACCTGGCCCAGAACAGTAAAAAACATATATATATATTTTGGAAATGTTGTGGTATATTTCTTGCCAATACCATGACCCACTACCAAAAGGACAACCCAAAATAAATTCTCCCATTTCTGATAATCACAGCAATACCACATGTCTGTACAATATTTGTTGCTTGTACCCACAGTAGAACCCAGAAACAAAAGCATGCAATTTGCTTTTCTTTAATCCAACCTAAAACACAGAGGGCTTCATTCACAGAATTAACTCGCATTAGATATTTAGGTGTCAGAATGCATTTTGCCTAAATATCTCATGCAATCCTGAAACTGTCAAGTCACTAGAGACCATTTGTGCGGTATATACGGAAAAATACTAAAAAACGCTTGGTAAATACCACATAAACAGGCGTTAAAATCCATTCACAGGGTTGGGGGCATGTCCTGGCTATGGAGGAGTGAGGACGTGTGTCTCATGGGCTCTGTACCACTGCCACACTTATTCACCGCTACAGAGGGGGATTTTCGCTCCAGGCAGCTCCTACCATGTCCCAGAGGAGTCCACTATCCTCCCAGTGACCGCATGTGACAGGGGCAGCTGGACTCGTTCTTCCCCAGGACCCGTGGGCAGAGTCGCGAGGCTTCCAAGATGGCGCCGACCACGAAGGCCCAGAAGGCCCCAAAAGCTTCCCAACACGCCGCCGGTGGATAAAGCGGATGGGGGATGAAGACATGAAGACATCAAGCGCCATATTTGATCACTCCCTACCAGAGAGGACCTGAAGCGATTTGCTGACAGGGTAGAGAAAGCTTTCAAGGAGGACATTGCACAGCTAAAAGCTGACACCTCACACCTGGGCAGCAGAGTGGAGTCTCTGGAACAGAGATTTGAAGAGGCACTCCCTGTCATCTCCATGCTGCAGGCTAAATGCATCACACAGGATCAGCAGATTGAAACTTTGCTCTGCCAGTTAGATGATGTGGAAAACCGCAGTCGGCGGGCTAATATCAGAATCGGGGCCTACCAGAAGCTATGGCCTCCAAAGATATTATCCCCACTCTAATAGGCATTTAAGTAAATTTTAAAACCGCCTGCTACTGCCACAGTTGAGATCGATTGCGCCCATAGAGCACCCAGACCCCCTTCTCAGGATGTGGACAATCCAAGGGACATCATATGTAAGCTACATAAATACAAGACGCCGGTCTGCCATTCCGATGGGGTGACCAAAGAAGGCAAACCTGTGACCCTACGCACCAAAGATGACCTTCAGTACTTCTTATCAACTCTTGGATTGGATCCTGTAGACTTTCCGGACTGGAGAGGATCGACAGATCTCCCAACCATCCGACCGCCTCAACTGTGGCTACCTGCTAAACGCAGAAGTCGTAAAAAGGATCGGCAATGTCTCCCATCTGGTTCCTTGCCAGGCCCAGCTACCTCCAGAGACTGACAGGGGGAGTCTTCATGACCTCCATGGTTGAATCTTTTTTGTCATGGGGTGTCCCTGCTGTTGTGCCTATGACCCCCCTGTGACACCCAGGCCGGTTCTTGATTGACTTTACATGTTGCACAGACACCCTCCGGTGGAGTCTGGGGATACCCATGACAAATGCAGACCCTCCCTGATTCTGTTTTTTTGTTTTCTGTCATTTATTGCTGATGCTGTCTAGGCTTGAGCTCCGAATACACTGGCCTTACCGCAGCCTGCAGGCAGTTATTATTGAAATAGATTTCTCCCCCTCCTTTACCTATGGCATCTTAATAGATGCGGTGGAGGGAGGCGGAGATTACTTACCTTCCCCCCCATGTTGGGACACATAGGCCACCCTTTATTAGGTACTGATCCCTATTGGGACCCTGGGTCATGGCTTGGGACCTTTCCAGCTATGGAGCGTGGCCCCCAAGCGTGACCCACAGATGTTTAGAACGTTACTATGTTTACTGCTAACTTTACACGTTTGTTCTTTTTCTCCCTTTCCCCCTCTCTCTTCTCCTCTTTTTCTCCCAGGAGCAGTCTTCCACATCATTGCCTACACCGAGCACACCGACGTATTTGGCACACTACCCGTCCTCTAGATCTTCCATGGCTACTCTAAAGGTAATTTCCAACAATGTCTGGGGCCTCTGTTCCCCGGGCAAACGTAGCAAGTTGTGGTGGGAACTAAAAAGGTCTGGGGCGAAGGTGATTTTATTGCAATAGACCCATTTTACCCCCCATCCAATCCCTAAGCTACCCACTCACCTCTACAGTCAGTGGTTTCATAGTACTTCCTGGTATCTAAATCTAGGGGGACAACTATTGCAATCCACAAATCCTGCCCATTTCAGCCCACTGGGAATAAAATTAATCCCCTGGGAAGATACTTTTTCCTGAAGGGCAGCATTGCTGGGCAATTGTATACGTTTTCCACGATCTATGCCCCAACACTAAGCAACTCACCTTCATTGATTCAGCCCTGGAGCAGTTGGCTGAATTTAAAGAGGGTCTCCTGGTCCTTGGGGGAGATTTCAATGTTAGCCCTGACCCCTTACTTGACATGTCCCATACCGGACCCTTGCACTTTTATGCCCGTACACACGGTCGGACTTTGTTCGGACATTCCGACAACGAAATCCTAGGATTTTTCCGACGGATGTTGGCTCAAACTTGTCTTGCATACATAAGGGTCACACAAAGTTGTTGGAAAATCCGATCGTTCTAAACGCGGTGACATAAAACATCTACGTCGGGACTATAAACGGGGCAGTGGCCAATAACTTTCATCTCTTTATTTATTCTGAGCATGCGTAGCACTTTGTCCGTCGGATTTGTGTACACACGATCGGAATTTCCGATAACGGATTTTATATCCTGCTCTCAAACTTTGTGTGTCGGAAAATCCGATGAAAAATGTGTGATGGAGCCTACACACAGCTGCATGAAAATCTGTTGGACGATACTGCAGTAGTGGCAGGGGTAACAGACGTTTTAACTCACTACTTCAAAGAAAATACCACGGATGGCCTTGGTGAGGGAAAGCCATAAGGCAGTGGTCAGGGGGCAGTTGATCTCACTGGGCTCCTAACTCAAGAAAGCACATCAGACGGACTTTCAAAGAGTACTTGATGCCCTTCAAAAAGCAGAATTCCAGCATAAACATAGCGGAGACCCTGAGGCACTGAAAAAACTGATCAAATTGAGGGAGCTATTCTTGCACTTGCTAGATCACCAAGTCCGTAAGCAGTTTAGATATCTGTCCCATAAATATTATGATCATGGTAATAAGTGCGGTCATATGCTCGCAAGGGCCCTACGGAAAAAGCATGCTCAGGCGTATATACCAAAGCTACACTCCTCTGGAGAAATTGTAATATAGTCTTCTAAAATTGCCTCAGGTTTCCTGGGATTACTATGCCAAATTGTATAACTTAGACTCTGGTTTACCGTGGCTCCTCCTCCGCATGGAGTACCCCCCGCGGAGAGAGCAGCTTTCAGTGGGGGCACTCCCGAGTCCTGCTGCTGCGTGCATTGACACAGACAGCAGGACTCTGCCCTGCCCACGTATCACTGGATTTGATTGACAGCAGCGGGAATCAATGGCTCCCGCTGCTATCAATCTATCCAATGAGCACAAACACAGCAGCTGGAGCTGCTGGGCTCGTTCTCGTCGCTGGAAAGATCCAGGTTCAGGTAAGTAAAAGGGGGGTTCTGGGGGCAGCTCTGGGGGCCATCTCTAACCTGTTCCCCACAAACTTGGGAGCATGATATTGTCCAAAATATCTTGGTATGCTGACGCCTTAAGAGTTCCCTTCACTAGATCTAAGGAGCCAAGTCCAACCCCAGAAAAACAACCCCACACAATAATCCCCCTCCACCAAATGATTTAGACCAGTGTACAAAGCAAGGTCCATAAAGACATGGATGAGCGAGTTTGGGGTAGAGGAACTTGACTGGCCTGCACAGAGTCCTGACCTCAACCCGACAGAACACCTTTGGGATGAATTAGAGCAGAGACTGCGAGCCAGGCCTTCTTGTCCAACATCAGTGGCTGACCTTACAAATGCGCTTCTGGAAGAATGGTCAACCATTCCAATAGACACACTCCTAAACCTTGTGGACAGCCTTCCCAGAAGAGTTGAAGATGTTACAGTGGCAAAGGGTGGGCCAACTCAATATTGAACCCTACGGACAAAGGCTGAGATGCCATTAAAGTACATGTGTGTTCATGTTGGTGCAAAGGCAGGTGTTCCAATACTTTTGATAATATAGCGTGTATATATATATATATATATATATATATATATATATATATATATATATGTATATATATATATATATATATATATATATATATATATTTCACAATGGGAATTTTTATATATGTTGGAGGGAGCACTACACAATTTTAAGTTTTATTAATAGAGTGGAAAGATGTAGAGAAAGTAGAGGAAATGCATGAAAGAGAAATCAGAGTAAAGACGAGGCATAGGGATGAGAAAGAGAGTATTACTTTGAATCCACTTCCAAATATGTCATTCCCTTTTGCTCCTCTACAATTAGTTTCCTCATAAAGAGTAGGTATTTGCATGTCTGTTGTGTATGGAGAAAGTGTATTAATGGCTGACATCCTGAATTATTCATGTGTAACATAGATGTGTGATCTGCTTATTGTTGAACAAATGACGATAACGATATCTCAATTACCCATCAATACTTAAGGAACTATGGAGAGCATTAATGCTTCTCTATAAGATGGCTACTTCATCAACACTGTGGAAGTGTTCTATTTACATCCCTTATGTATCCCTTTGTTGTGTATCAGGCTCTTCAGTGAACAACATAACAATTATAGGAGTGGACTCGAGTCTCTGATGATAAGAAAGAAAAACATGATAATAACACCCTTTCCCCAGTCTAAAAATATTCTTCTTTTAACTTTTAAAGTACGCAGAGTTTAAGTGGAGAATGGCGTAAGCACATTATTTTCTCTCATAAGATCAATTGCTCAATTTTATTCAGTGTTCCTATGTATAAACGTATGATTCACAGTGCTATATAGTGCATTAAACAAGTGTCTGAAACTCAACTTCACTTTCTTTATGAGTTGTATGTTGCATTTATTTTTTACTTGAAAGATACGTTAAAACACAGGTGTCAAACACAAGGCCTGTGGGCCGAATCCGGCCCTCCAGACCATTTAATTTGTCCCTCGCACCTCTCTTGCAGCTGTGGCAACCACCTAGCTTCTGTCCAGCAGCTGACTCCAGTCCTCCTCTGATCCTCCTCCTGACCCTGCACTTTCTGCTTCCCAGCTCCACTCATAGCTTCTTCCCTACAGCAACAAACGATAAGGGGGGTGCACTGTGATTTAAAGGATGGTGGGGGACTCTTGACATCTGATGTGGGGGGGGGGCAATCATAATGCTAATGTGGCCCGCAATAAAATTGAGTTTGACACCCCTGCCTAAAAGTAAACCTGTTCTGAGAGAAACATGGTAAGATCATTGATACATTCCAGATAACAAGTTATACCAATCTGTGAAATCCTAATGCTGTTCAGCAAACACTGCAACTGTGCTAAAATTAGAATGCTTGCTCACAATATAATCTTTGTATTCCACTACAACTAGGATCCACCAAACACCTCACAGCTTGTTGTAAAATCTTTTTCTTGAAGTACAGTACAGGAGTTTTTAATCGATTGCCAACCGGCTAACGCCGATATACGACGGCAGAAGGGCACGTACAGCCAGATTAATGAGCGCCCGCCGTGACCTTCAAGTAGAAGAATACGTATCGGCCTAAACTGAGGAAAAAAAAAATTTATATATTTTTTGGGGATATTTATTATAGCAAAAAGTAAAAAATAATGCGTTTTTTTTTTCAAAATTTTTTTGTTTATAGCGTAAAAAATAAAAACCGCAGAGGTGATCAAATACCACCAAAAGAAAGCTCTATTTGTGGGGAAAAAAGGACGTCAATTTTGTTTGGGAGCCTCGTCCCACGACCGCGCAATTGTCAGTTAAAGCAACGCAGTGCCGAATCGCAAAAAGTGCTCTGGTCTTTGGGCAGCCAAATGGTCCGGGGCTTAAGTGGTTAATAATAGACCTTGGAATATATGCAGAAACCTTCAGGAGACTGGACACCTGGAAAATTGTGGGACAGTCCAAATAACCCCTCCCACTTCCACCAATCCTCAGTTTTGTAGCAAGCCATAAGAAGAACCGCCAGAATGGGGAGGGGGATGCCCTGTTTCGTCCTCTGCATTACTCCACTCCAAGAAAAGGATTTAAGTCAAAAATCCCTATTTCTTAATTGTACATCTCCCAGCAACAATGCCAGCAGGCCCAAAAACAAAGGGAATCAGGTATCAAACTCAAAGAGTGGTTTGAAGCAGCCTGCGGCTGAAATAGACATTTAAGTACCAAATTCTCCTGGGCCAGTTTGGTGCCACCAGGTTCACCAGAAGACCTTCCACCTTGATCCTGCAAAGTGGCTGAAAAAGAATCAACATCAAAAGGAAGACATCAAAGTGGAGGATCAAGGCGGAGGGTGTTCCAATGCAGATTTCTGGAGGTTGAAGATCAACTGGAAGTTCTGATGTGTCTTCATTATCCTCCAGGATTTGTTGGCAGATAAGTCCTCTTAAGTCCTCTTGCATTCGATAAGAAAGCAACAGCACAAGAGCCAGGGCCAGAACCTTGGTAAAGATTCGGGAGGCTTTGGACCGGCCAAAGGGAAGAGCCACAAACTGAAATGCTTGTCACCACCGTGAATCACGGAAACTGCTGATGCAGAGCAAGAATGAGGACATGTACTGTAAATATACATCCCTGATATCGTTTAATGCCAAAAACTCATCTTGTTGCAATCTCTTCCACTTTCCTCAGAGTGCCTTGTTCTGTAGCAGAGCATATGTTCAAGATGGCACCTAGACTGATAAGAACTGAAGTGCCCCCTCCAGGAGCAGGATTATGCACACAGTGAGGGCTTCTGACTAGCCGAATAGATCACAGAGAGATCTGACTCAACCACTTCAAGGAAAAAAGTGCCACATTTCACAACGTGGCCGTGACACACTATTTAAAGTACCACAGCAGCCCGACGACACATTGTTTCAGCCCAAGTACTCATGCTGGCCCCCCCTTCTGTGCTAAAGAAGCAGGGGCCTGGGGTCCATGAAATACCCCCCAAGAATGTGAATGGGGGGTTGTTTCCAAAAGGAATGTGCATAGCCCTAGATTAATCACTCCAGGTCTTTGGGTTCTATCTCAGGGGAGTAGCACAAAGTGGATACTCCTCAGTTTGGGAAGGCGCATCCTATTCTTCACTGAGAGGATCTCTAGGGACTAAGTCACATTGGTGTGGATCACCAGTGCCCTTGACCTGTAGAGCACCCTGCGGTTAATTGCATCTCACTGTACTACTGTACCAAGGATTAGGGTCCAGTGCAGGAGACACTGTTACAGGCTGGCCCCTTGTCTTCATATGGCAGGGTGTGGGTACAGTCCTGAGGCTGCTGTTGTGGGGCACCAATCCAGTACCTGTATAGCTGAAGGTGCAGCTGGGCGGAGAAAGTTTTTTTTTAATCAATGTGAACATCAGCAAGGAATCTTATTAGTCTTCCAGGTAGAATTAGGAATCATAAACCAGAAACCTACTCCCAGTAGAGAGACGTCATCCATCACCTAAGGACACTAGCAAAAATATGAGCATTAGTGGGAGCAGTGGGGGTTATATGGACTATCCTAAAATTCTGTTTGTCAGTGTCTAATCACCTGAAGGTGGTTGCATATAACCCAGGGTCTATGATTAAAGAAACCTGTGTCCTGTACTGTACAATTAAGAAATTCTTCTCTCTCCTGTATCGTCACATTCTAACTTCCAATGCAGGTCTGAATTTGATTGGTGGCTGTGAGGAACTGGACTTTTATCAATCAGGCTTCCTGTTTAGAAACATCAAGAGGTTGATTGTGGGTGTATCTGGGAATAGGGATCTTGTGTCACCAGTAGGAATTTTCAGATCAACAAAATACATCCCTGGGAATTACAGACCAGTTAGCCTAACATCAACAGTATGTAAACTCTTGGAGGGGATGATAAGGGACTATATACAAGATTTTAGTAATAAGAACGATATCATTAGCAGTAATCAGCATGAATTCATGAAGAATCGTTCTTGCCAAACCAATCTATTAACCTTCTATGAGGAGGTGAGTTGCCATCTAGATAAAGGAAGGCCCGTAGACGTGGTGTATCTGGATTTTGCAAAAGCATTTGACACAGTTCCCCATAAACGTTTACTGTACAAAATAAGGTCCGTTGGCATGGACCATAGGGTGAGTACATGGATTGAAAACTGGCTACAAGGGCGAGTTCAGAGGGTGGTGATAAATGGGGAGTACTCAGAATGGTCAGGGGTGGGTAGGTTCCCCAGGGTTCTGTGTTGGGACCAATCCTATTTAATTTGTTTATAAACAACCTGGAGGATGGGATAAACAGTTCAATCTCTGTATTTGCAGACGATACTAAGCTAAGCAGGACAATAACTTCTCCGAAGGATGTGGAAACCTTGCAAAAAGACCTGAACAAATTAATGGGGTGGGCGACCACATGGCAAATGAGGTTCAATGTAGAAAAATGTAAAATAATGCATTTGGGTGGCAAAAATATGAATGCAATCTATACACTGGGGGGAGAACCTCTGGGGGAATCTAGGATGGAAAAGGACCTGGGGGTCCTAGTAGATGATAGGCTCAGCAATGGCATGCAATGCCAAGCTGCTGCTAATAAAGCAAACAGAATATTGGCATGCATTAAAAGGGGGATCAACGCAAGAGATAAAACGATAATTCTCCCACTCTACAAGGCTCTGGTCCGGCCGCACCTGGAGTATGCTGTCCAGTTCTGGGCACCAGTCCTCAAGAAGGATGTACTAGAAATGGAGCGAGTACAAAGAAGGGCAACAAAGCTAATAAAGGGTCTGGAGGATCTTAGTTATGAGGAAAGGTTGCAAGCACTGAACTTATTCTCTCTGGAGAAGAGACGCTTGAGAGGGGATATGATTTCAATTTACAAATACTGTACTGGTGACCCCACAATAGGGATAAAACTTTTTCGCAGAAGAGAGTTTAATAAGACTCGTGGCCACTCATTACAATTAGAAGAAAAGAGGTTTAACCTTAAACTACGTAGAGGGTTCTTTACTGTAAGAGCGGCAAGGATGTGGAATTCTCTTCCACAGGCGGTGGCTCAGCGGGGAGCATTGATAGCTTCAAGATAGCTTAAAGAAACTATTAGATAATCACCTGAATGACCGCAACGTACAGGGATATACAGTGTAATACTGACACATAATCACACACATAGGTTGGACTTGATGGACTTGTGTCTTTTTTCAACCTCACCTACTATGTAACTATGTAACAAGTTACTAATACAAGTGTAGTTCTAACCCCTAGAGAGCGGCTGGATTGTGGGTCCCCCTATCCCTGTACAGCCAGGCAACATGCATTTTCCAACTTACATGCAAACACAGAAACCAGTCCTTGGGCTTGTTTTTATGTTTTATTGAGGGAATATAACTTGCATAAGGACTAGGGGTTATGGGATACTGAGTTCAACAACAACTTGGAGGACAACTTCCCTATGTACAATTTGCTGCAAAAATGGACCCTAGGCTGTATTCCCTCCAGAATAATGTCATTCGTTAAAGGAAATGTACATTTTTTATTTAATTAAATTTTTATTTAAATATGTTTGTTTTTTAAACAAACATGTCATACTTACCCCCTCTGTGCAGTTGGTTTTACACAGAGTGGCCTGATCCCCCTCATTTGGGGTCCCTCAGCAGTGCTCCTGGCTCCTACTCTTCTCGAGTGCCCCGTTGGAGAGCCGCTTTCCCTCTGGGCACTCGTGCGGGCCTGCTCCTGTGTCCTGCTGCTGCGTCCATTGATGCAGACAGCAGGACTCTGCCCCGCCCCCGGCTCCAGCGTCATTGGATTCGATTGACAGCAACGGGAGCCAGTGGCTGCGCTGTTATTAATCTATCGAATCAGCTGGTGCTGGTGTGCTCGTCCCCGTCACTGGAAAGACTGGGTTCAGGTAAGTAAAAGGGGGGCTCTAGGGGGCTGCTGCATCACAGGAGATTTTTCACTTTAATGCATAGAATGCACTAAGGTGAAAAACCTTGAGGGTTTACAACCCCTTTAATGAATCAGTAGCACATATATCTTCTGAGAGGAGCTCTATGTCCCCTTAGTAGAAATATCAAAGTCACAACTGTTTGCAGGAGCAATGGGGTTGATTTACTAAAACTGGAGAGCGCAAAATTTGGTGCAGCTGTGCAAGGTAGTCAATCAGCTTCTAACTGCATCTTGTACAATTGATGTATAACTAAAGATAAAACTTTTTTTTTTTTTTTTTTGGATAGAGGGGAGAGGGATTAGAATCCCTGTCAGTTTGTCATGCTGTCTGTGCACCTGTTACGGAGATTCATCCTCTCTATTTACCCTGTTTACTATTAGCATTGAAAGTGAAAGTAAAGAAAATCCCACATTTTGGGTTCCCCCAGGACGGTATTAGAGGAGAAATCTTCTAATGGGGGCACTATCTCTTATGACCTGGGGGTCCCCAAGGAATTACCGTAATTTGCAGGAATTTCCTCTGACTTCCTGTTTGGCTATGGGACAGGAAGGAAAGGGAAATCTCTGAAATGGGACACAGATGGCAAAAAAAAAAACAATTCTGACAGGGGTTATAACCCTCCTTTATTTTATCCAAAATTAAAAAAAAAGTTTTGCCTATAGTTCTACTTTAAGTTGACAAAAAACCTGGAAGCTGATTGGTTTCTATGCAGAGCTGCACCAGATTTTGCACTCTCCAGTTTTAGTAAATTAACCCCACTATGTCCCCTTGGTAGAAAATTGCAAAGTCTATACTATTTATAGGAGTTCTTTGTCCCCTTTGTAGAAATATTAAAGCCTCAACAATATGCAGGAGCTCTATGTTCCCTTAGTAGAAATGTCATAGTCCCATTGTAGAAAATATCAGCCCAGCTGGCTTTCTTGAGACCTGTCCCGGAGCAAGGGATTTAGGTTAGGTGTGACACTGTACCATGAAAGCATGTTGGATATTGCATCTGGCAGCCTTCTCCCTTATTGGCCCTGGGGTGATCAGGTAGAGGTACTCACACTGTCCTTTGAATCCTGCTACATGCATAGACTACTGTTCAGGCCTCCTGCTGGACAGATCTTTGCTCGCTGGGCAGGGTGTCTCCTAGATGGGATGGTAGGTTATTGGTGATCCCTCTGCAATTTCCTCTCCTTCCTCTTCAGTGCCATCCCTACGCGTTTCATCATGCAGATGTCCTCAGGAGGCTCCTGATGACGTCTGCATGACGAAACACGCAGGGCGGGGCTTACAGCGTCACTACGTCACTTCCAGTTTTAGAGGTTAAAGTCTGCGGAATGCAAGCCGTCGCGGACACGTTGCTGCATAGCTGTATATGATACTGCAGCACTACTGAGATTGCTTTTTACTTATTTCTTAAATAAATCTGGTTTTACAGACTTACACAAGGAGTCTTTTTCTTTACTTATTCCCATGTGATTGCACCCACTAACTGGTTTTACTGTCGATGAGGAGGAGAAAAATACTGGATACAGATTTGACTCCATTGCGATGCTGTTTACCCCTGCAGGGGTACATTTTTCTAGTGAGTGTGGACCTGAAGGGTGAGCACGCGTGGATTTTCACCAAATTTTCACTGATGATATGATCCACTCAAGCACAAGTCCCTTTTTGAATGTGATCACTTGTGTGAATTTATGAACTTTGATTTTATGTGGAAATTTTTTTGTGGAGATTTTTGATTCTCTAAAGAACTCTTTTTTACCACATGGACTAATTTCCTTTGCACTACAAGCACGTTGAGCACTTTAATTTGTTAAGTGATTTATGTTTATAACCAGCATTATTCATTTGTGCAATTATAAATGTGTCTTGCAATTTAAAGAGACAGTACACAATTTTTATTTATTAGTTTAAATTTGTATTCAATTATACTCAATTTATTTACTCAATTTTATTTATAATACACATTAAGATTAGGCACCGCCTTTTTTACCCCCTCTTCCCCTACCATATACACACTGATCCCACACTCATGGGATCTGGTTGGGGTGGGCAGCAGCCACCATTTTATCACCGTAGCGCGGTATATTATACTAATTTCTATCCCATCTAACAGTGCCTGCATAGGTGCTTGGTTATGCTGATGTCACTCAGCAGAACCAGAGTCAGTGGCCCGGGACCAGTAGAATGTCTCCTCTATGCTATTTAAGATTACCCAACTATTGATACCTATTATTTCTTTGGCTGACCTCCTACTGACCACCAATGTAAAGGAGCTATTTTCCACCCAAAGGCCACCAATACAAGTTGGCATTTCTCCTCCAACAGACCACCATTATACAGAGAATTTGTTCTCCTATTGACCACCAATGTAAGGGGGGCACTTCTCCATTGATGACAAGTGTAAAGGGGCATTTCAGACTGACCGCCACATGTAAAGGCGCACTACTCCACTTATCACAAATGTAAGAAGCAAACTTCTTCTTTGACCACCAATGTAAGGGGATCTACACTGACCACCAATGAAAAGGGTGTATTTACACTAATCATTAAAAAGGGGGCTTTTATTTTGAGGACATATCCTTTCCACTGATAACTAATGTACCTGGAGCTTTTATTAGGGGGCTGTCACATGAAAAAATGTTTAAGCAGTGAAAATAGGAGGCTAAAACATTGTACTAGGGTGCGGAAGGTATAAATTGGTGGCCAACAATCATAGAGTCTAGTTGTTAGGATGCAAAATGCAGATGCCACAGCATTTCTTTGATCAGAGTTCCCAGGTCTTTTGCAATCAATTACAGTCATCAATAGGTTGCCCAGGTCATGAAAGGATTTTAAAAGTAAGCAGAAGTCAATAAAAGAAAAATAACCTGTTTTGATTTGTTATAACATTAAACTCAATAAACTCAGTACCAAAACTTTTAGTTGCCAGTGCTACTTAGAAAGGTTAAGACAAGTACAAGATGCCTACGCATGCAGGTCTGCGGCATACAAAATTGGATGCTGTGGGTTCTTTTATGCACACATAGCAATTATTGGAAGGTTTGTATTTTTGGCTGTCCTTAATGAGCCCATGCTTATGCCTGAAGCCAGCACAGAACATTTTTTATTACAATAAAAACATGAATTCTATTGTTTTTTACTGAAACAACAGCTTGTTTGGTAAAAACCAAAACCAATGTTTGGGGTCATTCTCTGGTTCTTTATTAAGCTAGGAGTTGAATCAATAATCTTGTAAATACAACCAACTAAATATTTTTGACATAGGGCTGTGCGGACACACACTTGGAGCGGCTGACAAGATTGAGTTTGGTTACTTAAGCACATATTTGTTATATGGATCTGAATTGTCCTTTATAACAATCAAATTCTGACCAGTTATTTTCAATTAATCATATTTACTCAAGCTATGGACTGCCTTTGGGGGCTTCTCTGTCAGCTGCATTAGCCCTGATGTATCACCCACATGTTCTGGGTTGGCCTGGACCCCCTCCAATCGGACTGAGCACTTTGTGTTCCTGATTGTTTGTATGATCTTCTGTAGAAGACATTTACTGGTGAAACACGTAGAGATCAAGACCAGCACCGTGATCTTTTCTATGTTATTTGGCCCAACACATTAATGGATATTTGTTTTTCTCATTGATGTACGTTTATAATTGGGGAATGCAGGGTACACTTATGATAAGTGTTTGCAGTTTTTATATCAACCTTATCGAATTGTATTGTGAATAAATGTTTGTATTTGTATACATTTCCTTTATTTGGGGCATAGGTGTGCACAGCCTATTGCATTTGGGTGTGCACTTCAGAGCTCAAACACACGAGTGTGCATGTGTGTATATATATATATATATATATATATATATATATATACACACACACACACACACACACACACACACACACACACACAGCTACACACACACAGCTACACACTCTTATGGCAGAGATCAGTGGGAGATCTTTCCAATCTCCCTGCTGATACACAGAGTGCTAATGCTAATTTGCAAGGAATAATGTGCATTAGGGTGTGCCCAGGCACACCCGGCACACCCCCTGCGCACTCCTATGATTTGGGGTTATGTGTGGAGACCTATAAAGTCATTTTTCCCTTTTTCTCCCTTTTTTTTTGTACCTATTTGGATTTGGTGCCACGTCAACAATTTGTGCTTCATCTTGCTTTACCATCAGCTATAGGAGCTGATGTTACCATCATTTCTTGACTTCTGATTGTAATTGAGGAGTATAAAATTTGTAAAGTCTTCTCCTGTGTCAAATCACTACTATTATGGACTCTGCTTCTGTTAAAATGAATAAAAATTGTCTATGAAGCCCTTAGGCTGGTCATTTTTTGAGTATGTTACCCATTTGGACAAAACAGAGGAGTTCACATTTTGTTCTTTAAACATCACCATCTACAGAAAGCTGATGGAACGTTTCCCTCCTGCACTTGTTCACTGCAGGACAGCTCTTTCTATCCAGCCCAGATCTGCCTATGAATTTGATGAAACCCTAGGAATGTGTATAACGCAACTTCTTTAGCTTTAGTCACCCTCTAATTTTGATCCTACAAGTTGTGTTGGGAAATCTAGGCTTGAGTTTCTTAAGGGGTTCTTTCCTTATACTTAGCCTTACCCCCACCCTCACTGGAGGAGTTTTTCCCCTGGCAGCTAGGGGCATCGCTCTGCTCCAGCAATGTCGCTCCTTGACTGGTTTCCCCAACATCACACAACAGGGTGTACTTATTGGGATGTTCCAGCCCAGGACCGGCCTCTTTGATGCTTTCCCCTCTACCCTACCTAACTGTCACCGAACTACTCTGCTCTGCTGTCTGCACCCCTGTATCTCCCGCCTCTGTGCTGGTTTATGCCAGTACCTGTTGGGTTCGCTTCAAACTCTCTTTCACTTTGGAGATGCTTTGCAGTGTTGCCAGCTGCTTCCCCAGATTCAGTACCTGGGCTTCTAAGGAAGCAATCTGCTCACGTTTTATGCAGCAGTATTCACCCTCGATCGGATGCTCAAGGAACGCATACATGTCACAAGATGTGCACTGAGTTGCATTACCATATCCATTAGACATCGTACCCACTAATTTAATGGGGTGTAGCAGGGTGCCTGTAAAACAGGTTAAAAGTTACAGGAAAAGTTATTGATGGGGATATATTTTCCTCCACGGATTCTTAGATTAGCAATCTAAGATAATTCCAGCAAAGACTTCAGGGTAAAGAAGTCTTGATTAAGGCAGCTGTTCCTAGCTCTCAGGGAGAGAGAGTGTGTCTCCATGTGAGGAGACATCTAGGAGCATGGCTGCTCATCCCTGAAGTTGGATATAAAAGATTTGCGTTTGTAAGGACACTTACTACAAGACCAAGGACTGGTCAGTCTATGGACACAGTAAGGCTTGGTAGAGCAGAAGTTTATTGTTGTTTGATTGATGAATTCTGGAAGAGCTGGTGGTTTGAGGGACCAGTACCTGTAGCAGCAGTGCTGTTGAAGAGTAGCCAGGTGGGCTTGTATTTTCGTGGGATTCCTGAGTGGACTTTTGTTTCATTTTTATCATTTAATAAACGTGGGCTATCAGGCCCTTAACTATAAACTCCTGTCTGATGTGGACTCACTACATGAAAACGCATCTACCACTGAGCTGAACAATCCCCCATGCTACTAGGGAATTTGAAATTTTACTCTATTAAACACACTTCCTCACTCTAATTTATTGGTACACAGTTACTCACAGCACTCAGTACTCTGTTACTTATAGTATTCAGCAGTTGCTCCCAGTATTCAGCAGTTGCTCCCAGTACTCAGTACACAGTTATTCACAGTACCCAGCAGTTACTCGCAGCCCTCACCAGTTACAGTATTCAGTACACAGCTACTCACAGTCCTCAGCAACCAGTTACTCATAGTCCTCAAGAGTTACTCACAGTACTCAGCAGTCCTCAGTACACAGTTACGCTAAGTACTCCCCAGTTACTCACACTACTCCCTCCTCAGACAGCGTCCCCACTACACACAGTCAGCCTGTCACAGTCATTCTGCCTTTTCCGTTTGTTATGCCGTTCTGCTCCTCCTGCCCAGCCGCCCCTGTATGCTGTCTCCTACAGGGCTTGTCAGCACCTTCAGCCTCTCCCAGTCAGCATTCCACTCTGCTCCTGCCGCTTTTCTGGTCTGCGTGTCACACTCCCTCTTTGGTCTGTAAACACTTACCTGTCGCCTCCCCCAAGTCAACCTACCACCTCCTCCGGTCCCCCTGTCACACTCCCAGTCCCGCTGGTTTCACGCCCACTGCCTCTCTCAGTCTCAAGGGGTATGCCACTGTCCCTAGTCACTCCTGCTCCACAGTCCCGATGGTTACGCGTCTGCCACCTCTCCCGGTCCCCTGGTCTCTCGTCCCCTCTCTCTCTCGAGAAACTGCTTACCAGATATCAGGGACCCTCAAATTATAGAGTGGTCACATAGACTCATAGATAAAACAGGCAGATAACTTGATCTTTCCAAAATGCCCAGATTCTAGGGCTTAAAGTGATTGTAAAGTAGTTTTTTTTTTTTCTATTAAAATAACAAACATGTTATAGTTACCTGCTCTGTGCAATGGTTTTGCACAGAGCAGCCTGGATCCTCCTCTTCTCGAGTCCCTGGCTGGAGCTCCTGGCCCCTCCCTCCTGTTGAGTGCCCCCACAGCATGCAGCTTACTATGGGGCACCCGAGCCAAGCTGCAGCTCCATGTATCCATTCAGACAGTCTAGAGGGAGTCCATTGGGTCAATCCTGTGTATCCTCCTTTTTGTCCCCCTTCTCTTGGTGTTGGTTTGATTGCTCTGGCTCCCCACCGTGCCCAAGGACTTGTATTGTTTGGGCCTTCCTGTGGGTGTGCACACCAGGCGTTCGGGCTCCCCACTACGCTCTGGGACCGGGTAGAGATGCCTGCTACTGTGGTTGTGGGCAGTCGCCCCTCACTGCAGGCCAGTGCAAGTGGCATCTTTATCCAGTGGGTGGCACTGTGGTTCTGCAGTGACCCTGCACAGTACAGGCTGCTCCTGGGGACACCACCCCAGATATGCCAGGTGCACAGGGGTTTCCTCAGTTGCTTTGCTAGCTCAGGGGGGGATCCAGGCCCAATCAATGCCAGCAATGCCACTCCCACTGTTGCCTTGGTCAGCATAGCTGTGTTTAGGTGGTGGACACGGTTTGGGGGATCACTGCTGCTGTTGGTTGCTCCAGCTCTACGGTTCAGTATGGAAGAGATGGGCATTGAGTCCCCATCTGCGGTTAGCGAGTCACCTGTGGAAGCGGTTGCAGCCTTGGCCACACTCCCGTGCGAACTTGGGGCTGGTGGCACACTGTTTATCCCAATGTGGAGTATGTTAATGGGGGAGGATACCTCAGGCGGCCACGGTACAGTAGTCATCACCTCTGGTGCGCATGCGCAAATCAGGAGGTTTTGAATCCGACATACTTGGTTGAATTTGTGTCCAAGGTCTGGGAATGTCCATAGTGGCCTTTTTTGGTGGTTCTGCAGTGCTTTGCAGTTCGTTACCCCTTTGCGGAGACCCTTCTGAGGCAGTAGATCTCACCCCCTATGGTGGAGCATTCCATTTTTAGGTTGCGTGACGCAACCGTGCTGTCGGTGTAGGCGTTCCCTCCTTTAAGTATCCTGCATACCGCAGGGCAAATTCGGTCGCCCACTCTAGGTTTTGGTGTCTCCGACGCTTACCAAATGGGCCAAGCTTCTGCAGCAGGGTTTGAACATCGGACATGCAGATCAGGTGTATGTGAATCTGGTGGACCAGTTGGTCCATGGCCTAAAGTACGTACAGTATATGATACATCCTTAGATCCTGCTCTGCTCCCTCCCCCTCCCTGTGGTGGTGCTTCGGATCAAATGCTGGGCTGCTGTCCAGACACTCAAAAAGGGCCCTGGTGGACCTGCTCTTTCTGGGGGATGTCCGGGCCTTCCTTCTTTGTGCACAAAAGACTGTTTTTTCACTCTTCTGACCAGAGCTCCAAGTCTTTCAAGGTCCTGTGACTTGGGCTACTGGATCCACAAGTACACCAAGCCTGTAGATAAGTCCACCTCAGCATGTAGGTTGCCCCAACAATTTCCAGGGTAGGGGGCCATCTTGCTGGTTCTTGGGTTTGTGGATCTCCCTCATTTCCTGACAAGTAGGTCCACGTACGGGTTGTGTCCAGACACAAACTAGAATAGAGTCTGTCTCTTGGAGGATATCTCCATATCTAGAAGGCTTACATTGTCTGGTGCAAGGCTCTGGGTGTCTTTCCATGACCCTGCTCGGCTTGGGTACTGGCCCTTCTTCAATGAGGATTTGAACAAATTTTTACCTTAAATACAATTACAAGACCAGTTTTCTGCCCTCGTTGTCTGGTTTTAGCATCCCTTGGTCGCTCCCTTCCTGCTTTGTACTTTTCTTCAAAGAGATTGTTGTCTGTAGCACCCTATACATTCCCCAGATAGCAAGTAATTGTGCTGCAAATTTAAAAATGACTTGCTAAGCTCTTGCTAGACTTGCCAAGCTTCACAATTTTGTTGCACAATTGCAGCAAGTCCGAATTGCATGACTCCAGAAAAACGTTCATTGCAAACATTCTGCAAGTTCTGGTTCAGTTATGTTGTGTAATAGTTATCCCACCACTGGTCACTGTGGGGTCACTGTGGCTCATTGCTCCCTGCGGCGTGTAAGGTTTTTCTTTAATTGGTGCTGGCGTGTGGTGTGCAGAGAGGTGGGTGGAATCCATGAGATCTGATATGGAGTTCAGAGGTAGAAATCAAGGAGTGACTAACCCTAATATCCCATTGGTGGAGCACAATTTGGAATGTTTTATTTTTCCTTGTTTATATGCTAGCAGCTCACCTTAAACAAAGACCACGACAGGTTTAGTGAAGCTTTTAGGAGAGGAGAGTGGAGTGCAATGTGATTTTTCCATAAAGGATCCATATATTAAAGCCTTGTCAGACCAGCTGTGGATTCCGATGCAGGTTAGGAGAGGAGAGTGGAACGTGAACTGCCATTAAGGATTTGTATACCAAAGTGCCATTACACCTGTTGTGGTCTTTGTTTAAGGTGAGCTGCTAGGGCACACTCCTGGTGGATGCCTGGACGGTGGGAACAATTGTGTTCACAAATTTCAAGAACTGTTTTTTGAACACGTGATCTTCACATCTCATCAGTTTTTGATGCACATGAACTTTTGCACATGAACTTTTTATTATTTGGGACTTTTATTGTTTTTTATGTAAAAACAGATGAATACCTGCTTTTGATTCAAGCACTTTTATCAATGTTTCACATATTATCGCATATTATTGTGGGGTTTTTTTTGTTTTGTTTTTTAAATTGGGGATAGTCATTTATGCATATTTGTCTTTTTGCTGTTTAGCTTCTTGAATTAGTGCACTTTATCACTGTTTCACATAGTATTGCAAATTACTGCAATTTGTGTGTGTGTGTGTGTGTTTTTTTTGTTTTTTTTTTGTATCATTTTTTATTGTTTTTAAGAATGTTCTTTTTCGTATTATAAATTTTCTTTTTTATGTTTTGTTAAATGTTTACCCTAATTAAAAAAATAACTAAGATGTAATCCAGTGTTATGTATTGATTGTATTCAAATATTTAAATGTTTTTATAAAGATCAGTTTTGTCTTAATGCACTATTCAGTGAACTGAGGTACATTTTTTTTTCGGGAAACTGTAAAATATAGACCAAAAAAGCTGAACTAAAAATATTTCAATGAGATTTTGGCTTAGATTTTGCAATTTTTCTGACCATTCACCTCTCCACTTAGACCCTGATAAAAAAACGAACACTTGGGCAAACAACAAGAAAAACTAGTGCCAAACATATTAATGGAATATTGAGGGATTAAATAAGATTACTGCAACCTAAGTACTGGTGAATCACCAGCATAGGTATGTGTAGCCTATTGCATTAGGGTGCGTGTCCCAAAGATCAAACACACGTGTGTGTAATATATACATACATACATACACATACAGACACACACTCTTATGGTAGAGCACAGTGAAAAGTGAAAGAAGTCTGGTAGCACTTCATGAATGTCAGAACTGGTTAGAGGGAGATATTTCCCATCTCCCTGCCTGCACACAGAGCGATAATGCTGATGCGCTTGGAGTGATTAGGGTGCGCCTAGGCACACCTGGCACAACCCCTGCGAATGCCTATGATCACCAGTTAATTGGCAAGAAGAAAGAAGCAAGCAGCACAAATCTATAATCCCTCAATCTGGTGATAGTGAACCCACTGCTATTAACCTAATCTCTTACTGTAGTGTACACATGTGAAATGCATTCAATCCAACGATCATATATAATGATAAAACCTATGTCATTGCATAAAATAATTAATCTATCGTACAAAACAAACCAAGTGCAAATGCTGTTGAAAAAACTGTGTGCTGACACAGTGAACAAAAAGTGCTTAGTGCAAGAAAATATTATTCATTAGTAAAGTGCATGCATCAAAAATTTATGTGTTCAAAATATTTGACGTCCATGTTGCAATCCCAGGAAAAATCCAAGAAAGTAATAATAATAATCTTGGATTTTTCCTGGGATTGCAAAATGAACTGCAAATATTTTGAACACTTATGAATTTTTGATGCATGCACTTTACTAATGAATAATATTCTTGCACTAAGCACTTTTTGTTCACTGTGTCAGCACACCATTTTTTCTTTTGCACTTTTTTTAACAGCATTTGCACTTTAATTGTTTGTTTCATAGAAACAAATAATTTTTGTATGATAGATGAATTATTTTATGCAATGACACAGGTTGTATCATTATATAATTGTTGGAATGGATGTATTTATACATGTGTACAGTAAGCGATTAATAACAGTGGTTCCAGATGTTTATACTGAAATAATAAAACCAGGGCTTTTTTTCAGCAGGAACTAGGGGGAACTCAGTTCCACCACCTCTCAGGTCTTCTGCTCCCTGCTTATCACTATCACTTGGTAACAATGAAGTCCAGCTTCTGCGTTTTTCAAGTGGTAGCTTATCTCAGGTGCCCAGGGTTCAGTGCAGTCATGGGCAGGAGAGGGTGTGTGGTAGGCTGCACCCTCTGTGGTCTCCATTTTTTCCCCCTGGTAACAAGTTGTTGATGATCCTATTGCATGATCTCCCTTGCAAGTGACTGTAGTATAGTATAGTATGCTTGGAGGTACTAGAGCCGGATAGGTGTTTCAGTTTAATATTGCAACAAAGGTAAGACATATGACAGATGGTGGAGCTTTTAAGGAGGGGGAGAAAATGAGGGCAGTGGAGGGAGGGGGTTGTATGCAGTGGGAAGAGCTAATATTTGATGCCATTTGGCAGGTATGTGTGTGTGGCGAGCATGGTTGAGTTCCTGTACCTATTCTCTGAGGAAAAAAAGCCCTGATTAAAACTGTATTATATTTATGGAATTATGCAAAATCTGTGTTCAAGTTTGTTTATCCATGCTAGTTTGAAGACGAGTGAGTACAACAATGTGCTAAAAATATATATATTTATTAACTAAAATTCAGTGTAAAATATTTGGTGATATACAAAAAGATATATAATATCAAAAATATGGGTGATACAGATGATACATTTTACCACAATCTCTTATTACAACATGTCATTTTTCAACACTTAGTAAACTTATACTTAGTAACCCTTTAGTAAATAGCTTTCCGTGGCTCAATAAACTTATGTAAACATACTAGGTGTTGACTTTAACACCTGTGATTTTTCTCAAAACAAATAGACCTTCAAGCTTAAACCTCTCTTACAGTATATGGACAATTGTATTAACCATATACAAACTTGGTAATTTAACCAAGACTCATTTTTAAATAAAAATAAATTTAGAATTAATCCTATGGTTCAACACATACTATAAAAAAATCAAATCCTATTACTTTGAAATCATTTTTGTGATGTATAACAAGATATGTATCTCCCTTGGTTTAAAAGCGAAACTGATTTGTACTGCAGTTAGAATTCAATTCACTCCAAAACTGAACTACCAATATTGATTGGGCTAGTTAAGCATATACTTAAACAACTTCAATTACCCAAAAGGTAAAAATAAAAACATTAATACTTTACCATGGCTTAAGACTTTTTTTTTGTTTTGAGAAGTATAAACTGGATGTCCAAAGGACCTCTTTGACCCTCATTACTACATCTCTGTGCTTTGTCTTTTTCCTCTTGTCTCTCTGTCTTAAGATCTGCTTCAGTCTCCCTCATGTCATGTGTAACCCTCTCTATATTCCCCCTAGAATATGGGTGTGGAAATGCCTTTCACGTCATGAGTGACGTAAAACGCATGTCATTTCCTGAATAATCCTTTTAGGAAAAATTGTAGTTTCCTTTATTCACCATTGCCAAAGGGGGCGGTGTTGTAAAAAATTTACTCTATTTAATTCTTGAAAAACCATTTGACTTTAGGCTTAACAGAAAGCCATGAATTAGACTGAACTGTCACTTATGTGTCTAACCACTCAGACCTGGTTGCGACTTATAAGATCTATTACTTTAAGAAAATATACCCACACTAATTATCTTATCTTTAAATTCCTTAAACTAGGTAATATAGAGCTTAACCCTGTGTTTCTGGCTAAAAGTATAATGGATATTCTTAAACATCCCCATTTTATAGAACTTCTAGACAATACATTCATATACAGTATTTCCCTCATATGAATAATGTGAAGACTAATCAGTGAATACATCAAACAATATAAAAATGCACAAACCAAAATATGTGACATTGTTCAGTTAATCATGCTTATAACTACTCCAGTATTATTCACTAATATATTGGGGATTGATTTTAATATGATTGCTTGTAGTGTATAATATAAAGTATTTAAAAAAACACAGTTTATGAACACATCTCTATTCCCTCTCTTAATCATGAAAAGAAAAAAAATGTGTTTCAACTCATGGTTCTCTTGAAATACGAGAAATTGGTCTCCTACAATACACACCAACCCATGGACATTATATTGTTTATTTTACTAAGTGTCCAGACCTTTAATTTACGATCAAGCTGATATGCAAGGAGCCTTAGAGTCTCTTACAAACCCTCTTGTGGGGGTCTCTTAGTTTCAAAGATAATGAACTAAAGTTAACCTCTTTAGAAAAAAAATATAGAAGCAAAATTTATTTATTTTTATTTATTTCAGGTACTTATATAGCGCCGTCAATTTTACGCAGCGCTTTACATATATATATATATATATATATTATACATTCACATCAGTCCCTATACCCTCAAGGAGCTTACAATCTAAGGTCCCTAACTCACATTCATACCTATACTAGGGCCAATTTAGACTGGATCCAATTAACCTACCAGCATGTCTTTGGAGTGTGGGAGGAAACCGGAGTACCCGGAGGAAACCCACGCAGACACAGGGAGAACATGCAAACTCCAGGCAGGTAGTGTCGTGGTCGGGATTCGAACCAGCAACCCTTCTTACTGCAAGGCGAGAGTGCTACCCACTGCACCACTGTGCCGCCCAAAATGGCTTCTGTCATGGTCATAAAATATATACGAAAAATATATGATGCAGAGGCCTTAGAAATCAAGAAATTCTTTTTAATCCCAATAGTTCTGCCAAATCCCCCCCCCTCTCCAGTATCTGCTAATATTCAGGCAATCAACCACGGATATATTAGGAAAACTGGTCTGAAGAAATATCATAATTCTTTAAAAGATATGGTCATATTATTATTTTTCCTTATACTTAAAGAACGTTTCTCTTTTCATCTATATGATATAGGGGTTTTCTTGTCTGATTTGGATTTTCCTCTGTGGATTCAAGTCTTTATGGAAATAAAAATGAACTGTTGCAGTGGTGGTGTACCCCACCATTTCAAGTGTAATGAAAACAAAGTTGGTAAACCAGAAATTGAGGAAACTCTTCAGTTGATCCGTTCTTGTATCTCAACAAGCTGAAAATGGGATATTATCCCCATTTTCAATGGACATTCTTAAAAAAAATATAGAAGCAAAATGGCTTCTGTCATGGTCATAAAATACATATGAAAAATATATAATGCAGAGGCCTTAGAAATCAAGAAATTCTTTTTAATCCCAATAGCTCTGCCAAACCCCCCCCCCCCCCCCCCCCCGAGTATCTGCTAATATTCAGGCAATCAACCACGGATATATTAGGAAAACTGGTCTGAAGAAATATCATAATTCTTTAAAAGATATGGCCATATTATTATTTTTCCTTATACTTAAAGAACGTTTCTCTTTTCATCTATATGGAAATAAAAATGAACTGTTGCAGTGGTGGTGTACCCCACCATTTCAAGTGTAATGAAAACAAAGTTGGTAAACCAGAAATTGAGGAAACTCTTCCGTTGATCCGTTCTTGTATCTCGACAAGCTGAAAATGGGATATTATCCTTATTTTCAATGGACATTCTTGGATTCACACGCAAAAAGATCTTCTGAAAATAAATCTTTCTTTCTGGCAATAACAATCCTGGAGTGTCTTGCATCTTGACTCCTGATGAAGGATTCGGTTTGGTGACAGGTTCCATCCAGAAACGGGCGCCAAGGATTACCACCATCCATACAATTGCTGTGTCTTTGGTAGTCAACTTTGCCTTTACCAATCAACAATCTGGTCTGGATTGTCAATCTTTTTCTATTTAAGTAAATAGACAGTATGATTACATATTCTTATTAATATTTACATTTTCTAACTATGCTATATATATGATATAGCGATTGGTTAATTATATTTTAATTAACTAAAATCATCAATGATTTTATGATGATAGAATTCTGCCATGATTGGCATTATCAATACTTATGCATAGAAGTATAAGATGTGAAGATCTGTAAGTTAGGAGAGAATATCACAATGTCAAATCATTACATTTACATTCTCTTTAGATCCTTATCAAGTCTCTTCCTATACATTACCTTCCAGCATTCTTAGTTGGAACCTAGGATGACAAGCACACAATTGAATACTTTATACCATACCCAAACATGTCCTCAATTCACTGATATTGGCAGATGTTTTTGACTTCATCACAGCCTCCATTTTCTTCTTTTTGATTGAGAGCATCACTTTCCAAGCAAACTTCTCAACCTTTTTCAGGGGACATACGTATGGTATTATCCTCCTGTCCACCATCTATAGTGGCAGTCGGAGTTGCCTGTAAAAAGGTGCCATCTAGAATTTAATTATTCCATGAGATGGATCTCACTAGATTCCAATCTTTCCTCATCACATGGCAGTTACACCGATTGTGATAGGACTGGGAAAGTTCTGTCAAAAACCATGAAATCAGGCCAAGACAGAAGTACAGTTAAATCACACTTGTTTAATAATACAACTAAATAGAACAAACGTAGTAAAAACAGCAAAAGTTTAGTAACCGGAACGGATAGTCAGCCAAGCCAGAAGTCAGGGATCAATGTAGTGGAACAGTAAGCAGGATCTGGAGCCAGAAGATGTCAACAAAGCAAGTCTTAAACAGGATCGCAAGAGATAGTTTCTGTGATGTTGACCAAGGCGAAGGCAGAGATCCTCTGGACTGGACGGCTTAAGTAGGCAGGACTGATGAGCAGGATATCAACAGCTGAGAGATAGGAGCTGGCAATTAGCCGACAGCTGATCGGCCAGCTCAGAGAATAGGAAGGGCTGAGCCCAGCCCTGACAGTACCCCCTCCTCAACGACCCCTCCCCCTTGGAGGACCACCAGGCTTGAGGGGAAAACGTCTATGGAAATCACGGAGGAGAACAGGGGCATGTACGTCCGAGGATGAGACCCAAGAGCGTTCCTCCGGACCATACCTTTTCCAATGTACCAGGTACTGTATGCGCCTACGGTAGACAACAATGGACTGTACTTCATACTCCTCATAGTTCTCAACCTGTACAGGGTGAGAACGTGACACCAAGGTGGTAAAGCAGTTGCTGACCAAAGGTTTTAATAAGGAGACACGAAATACAATTGAAATACACATATTAGAAGGAAGGTCTAATGCATAAGCCACTGGGTTAATCCTGCGAAGAATACGGAAAGGCCCAATAAACAAGATGCGAACTACAGTGAGGGAACACGAAGTCGAAGGTTGCGAGATGACAGCCAGACTCTGTCCCCAACCTGGTAGGAAGGTGCAGGCAGGCGTCTCCGGTCAGCATGGAGTCTGTACCTATCATTAGCATGTCGCAAAGCCTCCTGGGCTTGTGACCAAGTGGAATGAAGACCACGGAGATGCTCCTCTAATGCAGGAATACCCTGCGGAACAAACAAGTCAGGCAAGATGGAAGGTTGGAAATAATAATTCTTCATAAACGGGGACAATCGGGAAGCAGAATTCAAGGCACTGTTGTGAGCAAACTCTGCCCACGGTAATAGGTCTGACCAGTTGTTGTGATGGTCAGAAATATAGCTATGTAGGAATTGCTCTAAGGACTGATTGGCTTGTTCTGCGGCCCCATTAGACTGCAGGTGATATGCAGAGGAGAAAGAAAGCTGAATTCCTAACTGTGCACAAAAGGCTCACCAGAACCGGGACACAAACTGACTACCCCTGTCCGAGACAATCACCATGGGTAGCCACAAGGATGCATAGGGATCTCAGAGGTAGGACATTGAGACAGAAGGGCGCCAGTCTCAGAAGCATCAACCTCAAGGATAAAAGGTAATGTAGGATCAGGATGTGCCAACACAGGAGCAGAAACAAAGGCAGCCTTGAGACTCTCAAAGGCCTTAATGGACTCCGGAGACCAACTCTGTGGGTTACCGTCCTTTCTGGTCATTACAGTCAGGGGCTTGACCAGAGATGAGAAGTTACGAATAAAATTCTGATAATCATTGGCAAAGCACAGGAAATGCTGCAGAGGACGTAAACCCACGGGTCAGGGCCACTGTAGAACTGCTGTACGTTTCTCTGGGTCCATCGAAAAACCAGCAGTGGAACTGGAAATGACATAGCCCAGGAATTTAACCTGTTCACGATGGAACTCACACTACTCCAGTTTACAATAGAGATTGTGCTCTCTTAATTTCTGAAGCACACACGTTAATAAATTCCTGGAAAACTGCCGTGGCGTTACAAAGGCCAAAAGGCATTACGAGGTACTCATAATGGCCTTTTTTGGTATTAAATGCAGTTTTCCACTTGTCTCCCTCCTTAATCCTCACGAGATTGTATGCCCCCAAATTAAGCTTTGTGAACTGTTGCTCCTTTGAGGTGGTCAAATAACTCTGTAATCACGAAATCAGATAGGCATTCTTAATCGTGAAATGATTGAGACCCGTATAATCAATACAAGGTCTCAGTTCACCAATCTTCTTCTGTCAGGGCTGGGCTCAGCTCTTCCTATTCTCTAAGCTGGCCGCTCATCTGTCGTCTAATTGCCAGCTCCTATCTCTCCACAGTTACTCAGCTGTTGATGATATCCTGCTCATCAGTCCTGCCTACTTAAGCCGTCCAGTCCAGAGAATCTCTGCCTTCGCCTTGGTCAACATCACAGAAACATTCTCCTGCAATCCTGTTCAAGACTTGCTTTGCTGACATCCCTTCTGGCTCCAGATCCTGCTTGCTGTTCCACTACATTGATCCCTGACTTCTGGCTTGGCTGACTATCCGTTCCGGTTACTAAACTTTGGCTATGTTTTGACTACGTTTGTTCTATTTACTTTTATTATTAAACAAGTGTGATTTAACTGTACTTCTGTCTCGGCCTGATTTCATGGTTTCTGACAGTAGGCAAAGGCCATGAATTCAGAAGATGCAGTCAATCCACTTGTTGGTAATATTTTTTCCAGATTGGATGAACTGGATCACCGCATGGATCAGTTTGCCATGTCATTACAAACGCTCCTGAGTCACACGGCTGACCTGGAATCTCCCACTGTGGCCACCCCGGTATAACCTATATTGCAGGCCGACCCTGCTGCTGCTCCAGTCTCTGTGCAGGCACCCTCCTCGAGTATTACCTCTATAAGAGGTATGTCTGGTTCCGCTCTGCTTCCCCAGCGATTTGGGGGTGATCCAGTCCAATGCAGAGGGTTTCTCAACCAGGTTGAGATATACTTTGAGATGCTGTCCCAGGCGTTTCCCACAGACAGAAGCAAAGTAGGTTTCGTGATATCTTTGCTTTCTGAGAGAGCCTTGACCCTCTATGGGATATGCAAAAACCTGTTGTCTTGAGCTACCCTGAGTTTGTGGCTTCCTTTAAAAGGGTATTTGACATTCCCGCATGCTCCGCTTCTGCTGCCAAGTGCCTCATGTCCATCGAACAGAGTACGAGAAGTGTTGCCATCTACGCCAGCAGCAGAGGTTGCGTGGAACAATGAGGCCCTCGTGGCTGCTTTTTCTCATGGTCTCTCGGATACCATCAAGGATGAGATAGCAGCCCAAGATATACCCACTGAGCTGAAGAAGTTGATCACATTTGCCATCCTCATTGACTCCAGACTCAGAGAAAGACTCTCTTTTAAGGATCGCATGCAGAAGCCTTCTGTACATTTGTCTCCGAGCTTTGCAGTCCCACCTGTGCCTCCCTCACCTCCCATGCTTCCTGGTACCGAGTTGGTCAGTGAAGGTGAACCCATGCACTTGGGTTTCACACGTTTCTCTGCGGATGAAAGAACCTTTAGGAGGAGGGAGAGATTGTGCCTTTAATGTGGCCAGGCAGGTCACTTTTTGAAGTCTTGTCCTACCCGTCCAGGGAACGCTCGAACCTTGAGGTCCTGTCATGGACAGACCTTAGGTGGCGTTGTTTCATCCCCAGTTATCCAAAAGGTTAAGCCCCTGGTTTCGGTCACCCTTTCTTGGGCTGAGTCGTCCATCGAGATACAGGCTCTAATCGACTCTGGGGCTGCAGGCCTGTTCATTGATGCTGCCTTTGTATTGAAGCACTCGATTCTGCTGCAGCTGCGTGACACTCCACTTGCCATTGAGGCTCTTGATGGGGGACCTCTACAGCCTGCCCATGTGACTCATAAGACGGTTCCATTGTTCATGGCCGTAGGGACTCTTTACCATGAGATAATCCAATTCCAAGTTATTTCCTCAACTAAGTTTCCGCTGGTTATTGGTTATCCTTGGTTACAGAGGCACAACCCCTCTTTTGATTGGCTCCGTGGTGAGGTTCTCTCCTGGTCACCACAATGCAGTGAGACATGATTCCAGAAGGTAGCCAAAGTCCTGTGCACCTCTTCGCTCTCCTCCCTGCCGGAGGAGTATCGCGATTTTAGTGATGTCTTTGATAAAGGTCAAGCTGGTAGTTTGCCTCCACACCGGTCGTATGATTGCGCACTTGACCTTCAACCCGGTGCCATACCCCTCGTGGCCAGGTTTACCCTTTGTCGGTCTTGGAGGATAAGGCCATGGAGGAGTATGTTGCAGGTTTCATCCACAAATCCTTGTTTCCTGCTGGTGCTGGTTTCTTCTTTGTGAAGAAGAAGAGTGGGGAACTGAGACCCTGTATTGATTATAGGGGTCTCAATCGTTTCACGATTAAGAATGCCTATCCGATTCCATTGATTACGGAGTTATTTGACCACCTCAAGGGAGCAACGGTTTTCACAAAGCTTGATTTGAGAGGGGCATACAATCTCGTGAGGGTTAAGGAGGGCGACGAGTGGAAAACTGCGTTTAATACCAGAGCAGGCCTTTTTGAGTACCTTGTAATGCCTTTTGTATGTTTGAGTCAAAAGAAGCACACCCAGGCAATTTGTCCCCTTTCCCTTTGGATCATGGCTTGGGCCTAAGCCTCATGGCTCTGGCCCTCTCTTCAACATCTGAGCATAGCTGATGATACAAAGCCTGTTTGATAAGTATCCGTGATGTTCTTGTATTATATGCTCTGATTGTAAGCTTTGTAACATGGTAATATCTTTTAATACTTTCATGTTAGCTTTCTTATTTCCTTGGGAAATAAATAAGACTTTATTACTTATAAACCTGTTCTGGATTCAGAACAAAAGTCTGATATTATTATATCTACCCCTTATCAAATTAAATGTAAAAGCATGCATGCCATGAAGTAATCAAGCTCTGACTCTCAGTTCAGAATGAAAAACTTCTGAGTTTTATTTCCTTTTTCCTTCAGTTTTATACACTTTTTTCAGACAGAGAATACGGCATATGCAAAACACTTTATTGTGACATTGTCTGAGTTTTTAGCAGCTTCAACAGTTTTAGCAATAATTTCAGCAAATTTAGCAATTAATCATAGCTATTATTAAATATCTTGGTAACTTCCTCTTGAAACATTGGATGTTGATGTCATGTCTGCCTTTGGTGCAATTTACAATTCTTTGTGGTTCGGCTTCAGACTGAGAAAAGGGAACTAGCAGATATCTGTTGTTATCTGAATTTCTTAAAGTTAAGATTTAACAAGCTAAGCAATGACACAATACACAATACAATGACACATTTTTACCTGGTAACACCTTAATCACATCCATTACAGTTCCCCCCCTCAAAATGTCTATTTAAAATCTGTCCGATACTAAAAATCCTATCCAGTCCCCTGGCCCGCTCCCCTGCAACTCTTTTCAACTGTATATAGAGAAGAGCAATGACTAACTCATTACCCTACTCGATACAGCTTGGAGGGGCAATCAGGTGCTGTCCCTGTAACCTTATGGCGTTGCATCCTGAGTAGGGATGAGCTTCGCGTTCGAGTCGAACCCATGTTCGACTCGAACATCGGCTGTTTGGATCGTTCGTCGAATTGCGAACGATATGTGCCGTTCGCGCCAAATTCGTGTGGTGCGTCACGGCCCATAATTCACTGCGGCATTGCAGTGCATTGCTGGCTGATGATTGGCCAAGCATGCACTATGACCCGCATGCTTGTCCAATCACAGTGCCGTCGGTAGAGAGAGCTTGGCCAATTATGGCTCAGGGGGTTTAGAACACGCCCCACACTATATAAGGCCACCTGCACGGCGGCCCTGTGTAGTGTGTTCCGGCGTGTTGAGAGATGGAGAGAGAGACAGTGTCATTTCATTTGAGTTAGCTAGATTAGCAGGGCCGATCCTAGGGTCACAGACGCCTGGGTGCAGAAATATTTCTGGCGCCCCCACATGGGCGTGGTCATCTTACCAACTCCTCCCCTTTACAAATGATTCTATGGCAACGACTCAAACACAGAGCTGCTCCCCTAAGAACTCTTTGTTACCCTAGGATCTTCCCACGATCTCTTAACAATAAAGAAAACACAGGAAGAGAGTACACTAATGAGACCTGGAAGGGAGTCTCTCTGATGCACACAGAGAGGGCTGTCTGTTAGAAAGAGTCCCCAGACATAATACAGGATGCGGTCAAAGACTGCAGACATGATACAAGAGACAGTCAGAGACTGCAATCATAGTACAGGAGATGGTCAAAGACTGCAGACATAGTGCAGGAGATGGTCAGAGACTGCAGACATAGTACAGGAGATGGTCAGAGACTGCAGACATAATACAGGAGATGGTCAGAGACTGCAGACATGATACAAGAGATGGTCAGAGACTCCAGACATGGTATAGGAGATGATCAGAGACTGCAGACATGGTACAAGAGGTGATCAGAGACTTCAGACATGATAAAGGAGATGGTCAGAGACTGCAAACATGTTACAGGAGATGGTCAGAGTCTGTAGACATAGTACAGGAGATGGTCAGAGACTGCAGACATAGTACAGGAGATGGTCAGAGACTGCAGACATGATACAAGAGATGGTCAGAGACTGCAGACATGATACAGGAGATGGTCAGAGACTCCAGACATGGTACAGGAGATGATCAGAGACTGCAGACATGGTACAAGAGGTGATCAGAGACTTCAGACATGATAAAGGAGATGGTCAGAGACTGCAAACATGTTACAGGAGATGGTCAGAGTCTGTAGACATAGTACAGGAGATGGTCAGAGACTGCAGACATAGTACAGGAGATGGTCAGAGACTGCAGACATGATACAAGAGATGGTCAGAGACTGCAGACATGATACAAGAGATGGTCAGAGACTGCAGACATGATACAGGAGATGGTCAGAGACTCCTGACATGGTACAGGAGATGATCAGAGACTGCAGACATGGTACAAGAGGTGATCAGAGACTTCAGACTTGGTAAAGGAGATGGTCAGAGACTGCAGACATGTTACAGGAGATGGTCAGAGTCTGTAGACATAGTACAGGAGATGGTCAGAGACTGCAGACATGATACAAGAGATGGTCAGAGACTGCAGACATGATACAGGAGATGGTCAGAGACTGCAGACATGATACAGGAGATGGTCAGAGACTGCAGACATGATACAGGAGATGGTCAGAGACTCCAGACATGGTACAGGAGATGATCAGAGATTGCAGACATGGTACAAGAGGTGATCAGAGACTTCAGACATGGTAAAGGAGATGGTCAGAGACTGCAGACATAGTACAGGAGATGGTCAGAGACTGCAGACATGATACAAGAGATGGTCAGAGACTGCAGACATAGCACAGGAGATGGTCAGAGACTGAAGACATGATACAGGAAATGGTCAGAGACTGCAAACACAGTGCAAGAGATGGTCAGAGACTGCAGACATGATACAGGAGATGGTCAGAGACTGCAGACATGATACAGGAGATGGTCAGAGACTGCAGACATGATACAGGAGATGGTCAGAGACTGCAGACATAGTACAGGAGATAGTCAGAGACTGCAGACATGATACAGGAGATGGTCAGAGACTGCAGACATAGTACAGGAAATGGTCAGAGACTGCAGACATGATACAGGAGGTGGTCAGAGACTGCAGACATGATACAGGAGATGGTCAGAGACTGCAGACATGATACAGGAGATGGTCAGAGACTGCAGACATAGTGCAGGAGATGGTCAGAGACTTCAGACATGATACAGGAGATGGTCAGAGACTGCAGACATGATACAGGATATGATCAGAGACTGCAGACATAGTGCAGGAGATGGTCAGAGACTGCAGATATGATACAGGAGATGGTCAGAGACTGCAGACATAGTGCAGGAGATGGTCAGAGCCTGCAGACATAATACAGGAGATGGTCAGAGATTGCAGACATAGTACAGGAGATGGTCAGAGACTGCAGACATGGTACAAGAGGTGATCAGAGACTTCAGACATGGTAAAGGAGATGGTCAGAGACTGCAGACATGATACAGGAGATGGTCAGAGACTGCAGACATAGTACAGGAAATGGTCAGAGACTGCAGACATGATACAGGAGGTGGTCAGAGACTGCAGACATGATACAGGAGATGGTCAGAGACTGCAGACATGATACAGGAGATGGTCAGAGACTGCAGACATAGTGCAGGAGATGGTCAGAGACTTCAGACATGATACAGGAGATGGTCAGAGACTGCAGACATGATACAGGATATGATCAGAGACTGCAGACATAGTGCAGGAGATGGTCAGAGACTGCAGATATGATACAGGAGATGGTCAGAGACTGCAGACATGATACAAGAGATGGTCAGAGACTGCAGACATGATACAGGAGATGGTCAGAGACTGCAGACATGATACAGGAGATGGTCAGAGACTGCAGACATGATACAGGAGATGGTCAGAGACTCCAGACATGGTACAGGAGATGATCAGAGATTGCAGACATGGTACAAGAGGTGATCAGAGACTTCAGACATGGTAAAGGAGATGGTCAGAGACTGCAGACATAGTACAGGAGATGGTCAGAGACTGCAGACATGATACAAGAGATGGTCAGAGACTGCAGACATAGCACAGGAGATGGTCAGAGACTGAAGACATGATACAGGAAATGGTCAGAGACTGCAAACACAGTGCAAGAGATGGTCAGAGACTGCAGACATGATACAGGAGATGGTCAGAGACTGCAGACATGATACAGGAGATGGTCAGAGACTGCAGACATGATACAGGAGATGGTCAGAGACTGCAGACATAGTACAGGAGATAGTCAGAGACTGCAGACATGATACAGGAGATGGTCAGAGACTGCAGACATAGTACAGGAAATGGTCAGAGACTGCAGACATGATACAGGAGGTGGTCAGAGACTGCAGACATGATACAGGAGATGGTCAGAGACTGCAGACATGATACAGGAGATGGTCAGAGACTGCAGACATAGTGCAGGAGATGGTCAGAGACTTCAGACATGATACAGGAGATGGTCAGAGACTGCAGACATGATACAGGATATGATCAGAGACTGCAGACATAGTGCAGGAGATGGTCAGAGACTGCAGATATGATATAGGAGATGGTCAGAGACTGCAGACATAGTGCAGGAGATGGTCAGAACCTGCAGACATAATACAGGAGATGGTCAGAGATTGCAGACATAGTACAGGAGATGGTCAGAGACTGCAGACATGGTACAAGAGGTGATCAGAGACTTCAGACATGGTAAAGGAGATGGTCAGAGACTGCAGACATGATACAGGAGATGGTCAGAGACTGCAGACACGATACAGGAGATGATCAGAGACTGCAGACATAGTGCAGGAGATGGTCAGAGACTGCAGACATTATACAGGAGATGATCAGAGACTGCAGACATAATACAGGAGATGATCAGAGACTGCAGACATGATACAGGAGATGATCAGAGACTGCAGACATGATACAGGAGATGGTCAGAGACTGCAGACATAGTACAGGAAATGGTCAGAGACTGCAGACATGATACAGGAGGTGGTCAGAGACTGCAGACATGATACAGGAGATGGTCAGAGACTGCAGACATGATACAGGAGATGGTCAGAGACTGCAGACATAGTGCAGGAGATGGTCAGAGACTTCAGACATGATACAGGAGATGGTCAGAGACTGCAGACATGATACAGGATATGATCAGAGACTGCAGACATAGTGCAGGAGATGGTCAGAGACTGCAGATATGATATAGGAGATGGTCAGAGACTGCAGACATAGTGCAGGAGATGGTCAGAACCTGCAGACATAATACAGGAGATGGTCAGAGATTGCAGACATAGTACAGGAGATGGTCAGAGACTGCAGACATGGTACAAGAGGTGATCAGAGACTTCAGACATGGTAAAGGAGATGGTCAGAGACTGCAGACATGATACAGGAGATGGTCAGAGACTGCAGACACGATACAGGAGATGATCAGAGACTGCAGACATAGTGCAGGAGATGGTCAGAGACTGCAGACATTATACAGGAGATGATCAGAGACTGCAGACATAATACAGGAGATGATCAGAGACTGCAGACATGATACAGGAGATGATCAGAGACTGCAGACATGATACAGGAGATGGTCAGAGACTGCAGACATAGTACAGGAGATGGTCAGAGACTGCAGACATGATACAAGAGATGATCAGAGACTGCAGACATGATACAGGAGATGGTCAGAGACTGCAGACATGATACAGGAGATGGTCAGAGACTGCAGACATAGTACAGGAGATGGTCAGAGACTGCACACATGATACAGGAGATGGTCAGAGACTGCAGACATAGTACAGGAGATGGTCAGAGACTGCAGACATAATACAGGAGATGGTCAGAGACTGCAGACATAATACAGTAGATGGTCAGAGACTGCAGACAAGATAGGATAGATGGTCAGAGACTGTAGACATGATACAAGAGATGGTCAGAGACTGCAGACATGATACAAGAGATGGTCAGAGACTGCAGACATGGTACAGAAGCTGGTTAGAGATTGCAGACATGATACAAGAGATGGTCAGAGACTGCAGACATGATACAAGAGATGGTCAGAGACTGCAGATATGCTACAAGAGATAGTCAGAGACTGCAGACATGATACAAGAGATGGTCAGAGACTGCAGACATGATACAAGAGATGGTCAGAGACTGCAGACATGATACAAGAGATGGTCAGAGACTGCAGACATGATACAAGAGATGGTCAGAGACTGCAGACATGATACAAGAGATGGTCAGAGACTGCAGACATGATACAAGAGATGGTCAGAGACTGCAGACATGATACAAGAGATGGTCAGAGACTGCAGACATTATACAAGAGATGGTCAGAGACTGCAGATATAATACAGGAGATGGTCAGAGACTGCGGACGTTATACAAGAGGTGGTCAGAACAAGAAGATGGTCAGAGACTGCAGTTCCTATGGACGTTAGTAGATAATGGCCGATCGGCCCTCTCACCTGACCCAGTGATACAGCAATGGTTCCTCTGATCAGGAGTCAGCTCACTCTGAATTGCCCGTGGTGACTCCGCTGGGTAGCACCCAGATCTGTATTCCGGCAATGACTCCATTCCTTTCTCCACCAGGGATGGCGCTAGGCTGTGTGGCTTTCCCTCTGGCGGCGCAGGGCAGCGGCGTTCCCTCTCTGATGGTGTTCCCTCAGCACTCCCCTCTCCCTCTGGAGTCCAGGGTGTACTTCCCTGAAAGCTTTCCCAGGCTCCTGTCTCTCTCTCTCTCCCATTCAGCTGAGCATGCTGTGTGGGCTGCAGTTTCCGTGTTACAGTGGGGCTGTCAGTCCTCGGGACTACATGTCCCACAACCCTCTTCTATGCTCCTTTTTCTATTCTATTTTTTCCCTGGCTGATATGAAGGCAGGGGAAGAAACATAGTGGGAGGCTGTGCCGGCCAGCACCGCTCACTAGTATAGCAGTGCACGTGTGGAGGAGAGGGAGGGGAAGGGGCAAAAGAAGAGCCCGCAGCTGCAGTGTAGACCCCCCAGGAAAACCCCCCTCCACTAGTACAGACCCCCACAGGACAAATCCCCCCTCCATTAGTACAGACCCCCCACCAGGACAAACCCCCCTCCATTAGTACAGACCCCCAGGACAAACCCCCCTCCATTAGTACAGACTCCCCCGGACAAACACCCCCCTCCATTGGTACAGACCCCCCAGGATAAACCCCCTCCTTTAGTACAGACCCCCCCAGGACAAATCCCCCCTCCATTAGTACAGACCACCACCCAGGAGAAACCCCCCTGCATTAGTACAGACCCCCCCAGGACAAATCCCCCATTCATTAGTACAGACCCCCCAGGACAACCCCCCTCTATTAGTACGGACCCCAACAGGACAAACCCCCCTCCATTAGTACAGACCCCCCAGGACAAACCCCCCCTCCATTAGTACAGACCCCCCAGGACAAACCCCCCCTCCATTAGTACAGACCCCCCTAGGACAAATCCCCCCTTCATTAGTACAGACCCCCCAGGACAACCCCCCTCCATTAGTACAGACCCCCACCAGGACAAAGCCCCCTCCATTAGTACAGACCCCCACCAGGACAAAGCCCCCTCCATTAGTACAGACCCCCCAGGAGAACCCCCCTCCATTAGTACAGACCCCCCACCAGGACAAAACCCCCCTCCATTAGTACAGACCCCCCCAGGACAACCCCCCCATTAGTGCAGACCCCCCCCAGGGCAAGATCCCTCCATTAGTACAGCCACCCCCAGGGCAAGATCCCTCCATTAGTACAGACACCCCCAGGACAAATCCCCCTTCATTAGTACAGACCCCCCAGGACAACCCCCCCTCTATTAGTACAGACCCCCCAGGACAAGCCCCCCCATTAGTACAGACCCCCCACCAGGACAAATCCCCTCCATTAGTACAGACCCCCCACCAGGACAAACCCCCCTCCTTTAGTACAGACCCCCCAGGACAACCCCCCATTAGTGCAGACCCCCCAGGGCAAGATCCCTCCATTAGTACAGCCACCCCCAGGACAAATCCCCCTTCATTAGTACAGACCCCCCCAGGACAACCCCCCCTCCATTAATACAGACTCCCCCAGGACAAACCCACTCCATTAGTACAGACCCCCCAGGATAAGCCCCCCATTAGCACAGACCCCCCCAGGACAACCCCCCCATTAGTACAGACTCCCCACCAGGACAAACCCCCCTCCCTTTAGTACAGACCCGCCCCCAGGACAAGCCCCCCATTAGTACAGACCCCCCCAGGACAACCCCCCATTAGTACAGACTCCCCACCAGGACAAACCCCCCTCCCTTTAGTACAGACCCCCCCAGGACAAATCCCACCTTCATTAGTACAGACCCCCCCCAGGACAACCCCCCTCCATTAGTACAGACCCCCCACCAGGACAAAGCCCCCTCCTTTAGTACAGACCCCCCGGGACAATGCCCCCCCTCTATTGGTACAGACCCCCCACCAGGACAAAGCCCCCTCCTTTAGTACAGACCCCCCCGGGACAATGCCCCCCCCTCTATTGGTACAGACCCCCCACCAGGACAACCCCCCCATTAGTACAGACTCCCCCAGGACAACCCCCCCATTAGTAGACTCCCCCAGGACAACCCCCCCATTAGTACAGACCCCCAGGACACCCCCCCCATTAGTACAGACCCCCCAGGACAAATCCCCCTCGATTAGTACAGACCGCCCCAGAGACAAACCTCCCTCTATTAGTACTCTAGATAGAGACCCATTAAAACCCGGGCGGCAGCTAGAGAGGACAGTGTGCAGCCGTGCCGCCCGGGAGAAGAGCAGTTGTCTAGACAGGCTTGGGCGGGCCGCGGGAGTGAGAGACAGAGGAGGAGAACCTGTGTGTGTCAGCCTATCAGGCTGCAGGCACGGACCGCTCTCCCCCTCAGCGAAGTCACTGAGCGGCTGGTCTCTCTCCACACAGAGACCAGCCGCTCCGATGTCCGGCGGCTGCTCTCCTTCTCTGACAGGAGAAGGAGGGAGGGGGGGGATGGGCTCTAGCAGCAGCGAAAAAAACATAGCGGCCGCTCCGCGGCCGTGACCTGTGGTGAGAGCCTGCTCTGGACACGGAGAGGAGGAGGAGGAGGGAGGGGAGCACTCTGGCGCTTCAGCGCCCCCACCTCTCTGGCGCCCGGGTGCACTGCACCCCGTGCACCCGCCTGGGACCGGCCCTGTAGATTAGGCAGGACAGTCAGTAAGTTAGCTGCACTTACAGTGTATTGTGTATATATATGCATCTCAGGTGTTGCATATATATATATATACACTGTATTCAGTTTAGCTAGATCCGTTCCTGTTATCTTCCTACTGACAGGCAGGCTTGTCTTGTTACAGTATTTACAGCTACCTGAAGAAAATTGCTGGCATTCTTTTGATCCTATTAGTACCACAGTCAGGCAGCTAGACTATTTACAGTTATAGGGCGTACACACGGTCGGACTTTGTTCGGACATTCCGACAACAAAATCCTAGGATTTTTTTCCGACGGATGTTGGCTCAAACTTGTCTTGCATACACACGGTCACACAAAGTTGTCGGAAAATCCGATCGTTCTGAACGCGGTGACGTAAAACACGTACGTTGGGACTATAAACGGGGCAGTGGCCAATAGCTTTCATCTCTTTATTTATTCTGAGCATGCGTGGCACTTTGTCCGTCGGATTTGTGTACACACGATCGGAATTTCCGACAACGGATTTTGTTGTCGGAAAATTTTATCTCCTGCTCTCCAACTTTGTGTGTCGGAAAATCCGATGGAAAATGTCCGATGGAGCCCACACACGGTCGGAATTTCCGACAACACGCTCCGATCGGACATTTTCCATCGGAAAATCCGACCGTGTGTACGGGGCATTAGTGTAGTGTGTCCTCCTCACAGTGTTCAGTTAAAGCTACAAGTTAGTTTAGTGTGACTTCTGCACAGTGTTCAGCTAAAACTACAAGTTATGCCCCGTACACACGATCGGACATTGATCAGACATTCCGACAACAAAATCCTCGGATTTTTTCCTACGGATGTTGGCTCAAACTTGTTTTGCCTACACACGGTCGCACAAAGTTGTCGGAATTTCCGATCGCCAAGAACGCGGTGACGTCAAGCACGTACGACGAGACTAGAAAAGGCCGGTTCAGAACCAAGCGCAGCACCCTTTGGGCTCCTTTTGCTAATCTCGTGTTAGTAAAAGTTTGGTGAGAGACGAATCGCGCTTTTTCAGACTCGTGGCTTTCAGATCGTTTTCTGCCGTTCAGTTTGTGCTTGTGGGTTTGTATCTGCTCTTCAGTGTGTGCAAGCAAGTTCCGCGTGACTTTAGTCACTGTATTCTTGTTCGTTCGTTACTGGTTTTCAGGTCGCTCTTCACAAGCCTTGCTGTTCTTCAGTGCGTTCTGTTACTTCGTTCTGAGCAGCCGATCGTTTTCTAGCCATGTTTCGTATGCGTACTCCTCGTAGAGTTCGTGCTGTGCGGGGGCTTGGTGTTGGGGTCCTGACCTTGACACAAGTCCAGTCCATGAACAGGGTGGGGAGGAGTTCATGGACCAAGAATTGGTTGCTTCAGCGTGACCAGTTCTGTCATATGCCTTTGCTCCGTGAGATCCGTGAGAATAATCCTGATGATTTCAGGAACTTTCTCAGGATGACGGACCCCGTGTTTCACCATTTGTTGGCTTCGCTGACCCCCTATATCAGCAGGCAGGATACCTGCATGAGGCAAGCCATCACTGCGGAGCAGAGGTTGGTCGCTACCTTGCGGTATTTGGCCACAGGGAGAAGTCTGCAGGACTTAAAGTTCTCGACAGGCATCTCCCCCCAGGCTCTGGGTATTATCATCCCAGAGACCTGTTCTGCCATCATCCAGGTTCTGCAGAAGGAGTATATGAAGGTAAGATTTTTATCCTTTTATATCACATTTTATTGTATTGAATGTTTGCTAATATATTGTATTTCTTTCCTCATTCCCTAATTACCATGATTGGAATATGCTGTGAATGTCCCCTTTGTCCTCATGCATGCTGGATTTTTATGTAATTATTATTTTATGTCCTTCATACATATTTGCCCTTCAATAACCTCTCCAGCATGGTGTCCCCTGCCCTATATTCACCTCATGTAGTCACTTAACAATGTATTTTATCAGCTCCATAGTAGTGCTTTACCCCAAACACCCCCTAAAATGTTTGGAAATGTTATTTTGGATTTAAATTCAGGCAGAGGGCCAGAGGCTTTTTTTTGTGGTGTCCCCAAATTTTTGGTAACCCTCCCTCCCCCAACTGCTAAGTCAGCTGATCCCAATTCTCTATCCTCAATCATCTATCTGCTGACTTTGCCAAACCCATACACACTATACCCATCTCTTTTGTGGTCAGATTTATGGCTGAATTACCCAAAGCATGTAGTGCAAGGGCCTGCCTGTATACTTTCCAATAGTACTGTTTAAAGTTTTTGTATCCTATTATTATCTTGATAGGTAATAGCAGAATGTCCAAATGTGCTCAAATGTGTACAGTGTGTATTTATATCTTTGTATTATGACACTTCTTACCTGTCCAGTGGGCTGCCAATAGTGTAACTAAGGAGGGGCTGTTGCAAGTAATACCCTGTATTTAGGCATTCATCTCTCAATGAAGTGAAGAGGTTTACCTGTCCAAGAGTTCCCCCCCCCCCTATAATGTTAGAAATGGCCCATGAGAGGGGGGGAGGGGGAATATGATAGGTGTACCTTATACTTTGTTGTTGTTAAATTCCCCTTAATAAATGCTATCTGGAGGTTGACCCATAATGTTTGTGTCTAATCTGCTTGCCAGGTTTATGTGAAAAAATAGTAATGTTTATTGTTTTTTCCTCAACAGTTTCCTTCCACGCCACAGGAATGGCAGACTGTGGCCTCCCACTTTGCCCAGCGGTGGGACTTTCCTAACTGCGGAGGGGCAATTGATGGGAAACACGTCCACATCGTCCCACCACCCAACTCGGGGTCATACTATTATAATTACAAGGGGTTTAATAGTATAGTGATGTTGGCGGTGGTGTCAGCTAATTACGAGTTCTTGTATGTGGACGTGGGGAAGAATGGCCGGATGTCCGATGGTGGAGTCATCGCCCAGACGGAGTTCTACAGGCATCTCCAGAATGGCAGTTTGGACTTGCCACCTCCAGAGGACAATGTTGAAGGTCTCCCATTTGTGTTCGTTGCTGATGAAGCATTTGCGCTGGGGGACCACCTGATGCGGCCATTCCCGATGAGGACCCTCACCCCGGAACAGAGGGTTTTTAATTACCGGCTGGCCAGAGCCCGAAGAGTGGTGGAGAACACATTTGGAATCCTGGCCAGCCGGTTCCGACTATTTCTGACACCCATCCATATGGCGGAGTATAAACTGAACCATATTATACTGGCGTGCTGTGTTCTCCATAATTTTTTAAGAAAACATTCAGCCAACTATGCTGGCTCAGTTGGGCCTGATGCCGGAATACCAAATACATCAACAATGACGGCACTTGAAAGCGGCCGTCCTGGCTTGCCCTCCCTGAATGCCCGTGATGTCCGGTTACGATACCTGGAGTTCTTTGCGGGTAGGGGGGCTATCAATATGCCAGACAATCTGTGACACCTTTTTCAAATAAAAAACAACCAAAAGCTATTCTTGGTGGACATTTCCTGCTTGTGTTTGTTTAAGCTGACCCTGACAGAAATGTGTTGAGTGCAGAAAATGTCGTGATTGGGTAACCTTATAAAAAACAGTGTTGGCTGGTACTTCCTAAATGCAAAAACACTTTTCACTACAAGTGCACTTGCAACTGCACTGAACCTGCACTTGTAGTGCAAAGTGTATTTGCCCTTAGGAAATAACCCCCATTTGTGCATAAAACAGCAATTACATCACCCCAAAAGTGTTGTAGTGTTGAGACAATAATCCACACATTCTTGAGTAAGGCACTTTTTTATACCTGCACAATCACATGCGCATTTACCCAAGGTTTTTAAAACAAACCAACATGTTTGTTGTATAAAATGTTTGCATTAGCATTATGAAAAATCAAAATATCCATTTCTGATAAAACAGGCCTGTGTAAAACCAACAAGAAAGCCAAAAAACTAGAACTTACAAAGTTCACATTAGGTAAAACCTGAAGGCTATATCAGACATCAGTATTTAGGAACTGGGTTTGATATAGCGTTCAGATGGGGGAACTCACCCCCTGGAAAAGCCAAATTTGGAAGATGCACACCAATTTACGAATGTCCACATGTGCTATCTGCCATCAGGGGGGATCAAGGGACGTGTTTTGGGGGAGCAAGCCCTTCCTCAACGCTACTTTATAATTGAGGAAGGGGTTGCACCCCCAAAACGCGTCCATTGATCTCCCGTGATGGCAGATAGCACATGTTGGCACACTGTGTGCATCCTCCAAATTTGGCTTTTCGAAACATTGTAAAAATTTAAATTACATAAAACAGGTGATTTTGTGGGGTTTAAATTCGCCCCAAAACATCAATGATGTTATTATTTTTTTTAATAACATCAGTGATTTGTTGCTGGATGTTTTGCAATTGGAGATTACATCCCATGATCTCCCCTATCAGTATCTGGGCACTTTCTGATGTAAAATGTTCTCTCTCCCTCACATCACGATCACCTAAAAAGAGATAAAGAACAAAAAAAACAGGTCTCAAAAATCTGCCACCAGCCATCTCTTTTACCTGAGCCTGTGGTCGCAGACACTCACCTGTTGTGGTGCCAATCTCCACCACATCTTCTTCTTCCTCCTGCTCTTCTTCTTGGTTTTGCGGTATTTCCCCTTCTTCCAGAGGGGGGGGGGCTCTGGTCTCCTGGGATGAGGAGTGACCTCCGAGTCTTTTCTCCCCTATGTAAAACAAAAATGGTATACTTAGCACACAGATATTTGATGGCAGAACTATAGAAATAGGAAACATTGCTTGGAAGTGGGGTACAATTGTCTATTTTAGCCGAGTTCCAAGATGTATATTTTTTATTGCCCTTTGTCAAGCTGCAATACTTTACCTGTTTGGTACAAGCTTCACAGATGTAGCCCCCCCTATAGTATACACTGGAGCACCTGTGTGCCCCCCCTAATAAAAATGGTGTTCTGGGGTCCCACACTAGTGCTCCAGTGTCCAGATGTGAAAACAGCTGCTCAGTGTCCTCTCCTTACACACAATCTAGTTTGCATTTCATTCTAGTAACAAACCCATCTACACAAACTAATATTTGGCATCCAAGTAGGCCCAAAAAAAAAGTGTGAAAATGCATATGGCCTAAACAATGGTGTTCTAGAGGCCGAAAGAAAAATGTTTGATACGAACGAATAATGGGCCCATGAACATTAAAGTTGCCCTTTTAAACGTTACAATTACTAAAAGCATATGGAGCAGAACGAACGGAATAAAGACAGAAAGAATATGAACACAGCACAACTACTTACTTTTTTGCAGCACTCTCCGGATCTTTCGGTACTGCTCTGGCTCTCTCAACTTCAGGTCCGACCACCGCTTCCTGAGCTGATCTTTTGATCTTCGTACTCCGAAATTCCTCTCCAGACTCCGGACCACTTTACCAATGATTTTGGCCTTTCTGATGTTGGGGTTGGGGTAAGGCCCATATTTTCCATCATAGTCGGACTTCTTCATGATGTCGACCATCTCCAACATCTCCCCAAACGACATATTTGTGGCCTTAAAACGTCTCCTTCTGGATCGGGACGTGCCTGGATCCGGGCTTTCCTCCTCCTCCTCGTTGTTCGAATTAACACGCACCTGGTGTAACTCCGCCATCATGCTCTTCCCCCACTGCGCCGAACGAAAAGGGGCGGGGAATAGAATAGAAAGAACGTCAGGGGCGGGCGGAGTTACACACATGCGCAGTGTGTATAAAGCGTAACACGCGTGCGTATTACGTACGATCTGTGAGCGGAGGAAGGAGCATTGGACGCGCCGATCGTAAGAACGAAGGTAAGAGACAAACTTGGGCCTATACTGCTTCTAGATTGAGGCCTATATTGTAACAAGATTAGGAGAGTTTGGTCTGACATTAGGCTTTGTCTTGTGTTGTGTCTTGCAGTGAACATGGATATCTTAATGAGAGATACTGACTTCATGTCACTATTCATTGATATGCTAAGGGAGCTGCCCTGTCTGTGGGAGATTACCCACCCCCATTTCAAAAACCAAGCAAAGAGGAAGGCAGCACTGGAGCAATTGTGTGAAATTGTGAAGCAGGTGATCCCCACGGCAGACATCACCTATTTAAAGATTTTCATTGGTGGCCTGAGGAGCACATATCTAAGGGAGCGCAAGAAAGTCCTGGATTCACAGAGATCTGGAGCAGCAGATGACATCTATGTCCCCAGGATGTTGTACTACGACAGGCTGCACTTTCTGGCAGGCCAGACTGAACCCAGGCCATCCCTCTCAAGTCTTCCTTCCACGCTTCCTTCCCCCCCGGCTGAGGCTTCTGATGCCCAACCTGGGCCTTCCAGGCCATATGTGGAGGAGCCCAGATTGAGCCAGGTATAGCATTCCTCTAAATATTGCTGGTTGTCCAATCAATGATGTTAACTAGATGTTAGTTGGGAGTACTAATTTATGATTGTGATTGATGATGCCAAAACTAAAACCATGTCCCTTTTTCATACACAGGGAAGTCTCAGCCAGGAGGTGGCTGATCTGCAGGTCCCTCCACCCACCCTGAAAACAGAAAGTGGCAGCAGGAGGAGTAGCCTAGAGGAGGCGGCTATCAGATTCTTTTGGAGGGCTACAGAGGTCCTGGGAGCACCACACACCATGCAGGAGAACCTTGCGGCATTCATTGCCTATAAAATGCAGAGGATGGAGGAGGGCCAACAAGCCATGTGTCAGGCCCTCATATCAGAGGCTCTGGAGAAAGGTGTGAGGGGCCAACTTACACCTCACACACAGCTTTGGGATGGTCCTCCTCCTCCTCCTCCCTCTCCTCCAGGTCCTCCCAGTCCTCCTCCAGGTCCTCCCAGTCCTCCTCCAGGTCCTCCCAGTCCTCCTCCTCCTCCAGGTCCTACTCCTCCTCCTCCTCCAGGTCCTACTCCTCCTCCTGCCACATCTCCTACTGCACAGCCACAGCCCGGAAGGAAGTGTGAAAGGAAGACCAGAGAGTGATTGCCCTGGATCCAGTCTGGTCGGCCAAAAGATGCAGCCTCTTGTGGTACCACAGCCTGGGGACACTGATGTCATCTGCTGCTATCCGAGTCTCTGTGAATCCCGGACCAGACTGCCCTCCCTTATATATGGACTCCTCAGGCCACCAATTTTGAGGTTTAAGAATTGATGTCTGCCGTGGGGGTCCCAGGCTTCGCTAATTTCTCTTGTTGATCCAGTGTTGCCTTCCTCTTTGCTTGGTTCTGATACCTTAATAAAGGATTTTTGTTTTGAATTATACTCTCCTATGTGTTTTATTTCCAAAATGATGGTTTGTTTGTGAGGATTCAGGTACATTTCTAATATACAATGTGAAATGAACAAGGGACACCAACAACAAAAAATCTCCTGGAGATTAAATAATAAAAGATATCAATGGTGTTGGGGTAACTTGCCACACAAAACACACCCAAAAATATTCTGGAGTAAAAATAAAAATAACATTGAACAAAGATCAGCCTTGGAAAAAATACAAACATTAAAGAAAAAAAAAGGCTTAAAAACCAAAAAAAAATAAAAAAAAAATATAAAACTGTCAGATGTGACAACTAATAACAATATATTGAGGGAATCCCACTAAAAAAACACAAATAAAAGTTTGTGAGAAGTGTGTGTGAATATGAGCAGCAAAACTACTTAATTCTTGTCACATTATAAAGAAGAAGAGAGTGCGCTGTATTAAACCATTTTTTACATTGCAGCGTGACGAAAGTGCTGTATCCATTGCGAACGCTAAGTTTACCAGAACGAGCTGTCCCATGTCGGAATTTCTTCTGAGCATGCGTGGCACTTTGTGCGTCGGAACAGGCCACACACGGTCGGAATTGACGCGATCGGATTTTGTTGTCGGAAAATTTTATCTCCTGCTGTCCAACTTTGTGTGTCGGAAAATCCGATGGAAAATGTCCGATGGCGCCCACACACGGTCGGAATTTCCGACAACACGCTCCGATCGGACATTTTCCATCGGAAAATCCGACCGTGTGTACGGGGCATTAGTGTAGTGCACAGTGTTCAGCTAAAGCTACAAGTTAGGGTAGTGCGTCCTCCTCACAGTGTTCAGCTAAAGCTACAAGTTAGTTTAGTGTGACCTCTGCACAGTGTTCAGCTAAAGCTACAAGTTAGTGTAGTGTGTCCTCCTCACAGTGTTCAGCTAAAGCTACAAGTTAGTGTAGTGCGTCCTCCTCACAGTGTTCAGCGAAAACTACAAGTTAGTGTAGTGTGTCCTCCTCACAGTGTTCAGCTAAAGCTACAAGTTAGTGTAGTGCGTCCTCCTCACAGTGTTCAGCTAAACCTACAAGTTATTTTTTTGCGAGCTCTGCACAGTGTTCAGCTAAAGCTACCTGTAGAAGGTTGGTGGTGTTTTCCTGATCCTATCACTACTGCAGGCAGCTAAATAAGCTACAAGTTATTTTTTGGCAAGCTCTGCACAGTGTTCACCTAAAGCTACCTGTAGAAGGTTGGTGGTGTTTTCCTGATCCTATCACTACCGCAGGCAGCTAAATAAGCTACAAGTTAGTGTAGTGCGAGCTCTGCACAGTGTTCACCTAAAGCTACAAGTTAGGGTAGTGCGTCCCCCTCACAGTGTTCAGCTAAAGCTACAAGTTAGTTTAGTGTGACCTCTGCACAGTGTTCAGCTAAAGCTACAAGTTAGGGTAGTGCGTCCTCCTCACAGTGTTCAGCTAAAACTACAAGTTAGTGTAGTGAGACCTCTGCACAGTGTTCAGCTAAAGCTACAAGTTAGTGCAGTGAGACCTCTGCACAGTGTTCAGCTAAAGCTACAAGTTAGTGTAGTGCATCCTGCTCACAGCGTTCAGCTAAAACTACAAGTTAGTGCAGTGCAACCTCTGCACAGTGTTCAGCTAAACCTACAAGTTATTTTTTTGCGAGCTCTGCACAGTGTTCAGCTAAAGTTACCTGTAGAAGGTTGGTGGTGTTTTCCTGATCCTATCACTACCGCAGGCAGCTAAATAAGCTACAAGTTATTTTTTGGCGAGCTCTGCACAGTGTTCACCTAAAGCTACCTGTAGAAGGTTGGTGGTGTTTTCCTGATCCTATCATTACCGCAGGCAGCTAAATAAGCTACAAGTTAGTGTAGTGCGAGCTCTGCACAGTGTTCAGCTAAAGCTACCTGTAGAAGGTTGGTGGTGTTCTCATACGACAGGCAGGCAGTTGATTTTGCTAGCTGCAGTATCAGTATATATATATATATATATATATATATATATATATATATATATATATATATCCCAGCTTAGTGCAGCTACAGGCCATTATTATGTCTGGAAGGCCAACAAGGAGAGGCAGACAGTCACAAGCCAAAAAAGAGGGCAAGCAGGCTTTGTGTCTAGAGGCAACAGTGCTGGTCGTGGAGACGGTGGATCCTCATCAGCACGTGGCCGTGGGACATACTTGGCCTTTTTTTCGGCAGCTGGCCGCGTTGAGCCGCAACATGCGGAAGACTTGGTCGAGTGGATGACCAAGCCGTCCTCATCCTCTCTCACCCATGCTCAGGGTACTTTGTCTGGCAAAGCAGCGGCCTCTTCCCTCGGCTCAATGTCATCAGTGACCCCTTCTCTAGCCCCACCATGTCCTCCTGAGGAGTCCCTCGAACTGTTTGACCACAGTGTTGGGTACATGCTCCAGGAGGATGCCCAGCGTTTGGAAGGCTCTGATGATGATACTGAGCTAGATGAAGGCAGTAACGTGAGCACGGACAGGGGGGGTGCCCAAGAAGGACAGCAATCTGGCAGTCATGCTCCCCCTGCTGCAGCATACTGCCAGGGTTGCTCCAGTGATGAGGAGGGAGGGGATGATGAGGTCACTGACTCAACATGGGTGCCTGATAGGAGAGAGGAGGAGGAGGAGGCAGCACATCACCAACGAGGCAGGATGCCCTCCAGGGGCCAGCCTAAGGGCAGCACACTGACTGCATCACACCCCAAAGCTCCACATGTGCAGGGCGCTGCAGTCTCTACGCGTTATTCAAAAAGTTCTTTGGTGTGGGCCTTTTTTGAGACGGGTGCATCAGATCGCACTGCTGCTATTTGCAACATATGTCTCAAGCGTATTTCGCGTGGCCAAAACATCTCCCGCTTGGGCACCACATGCTTGACCAGACATATGTTGACCTGCCATGCAGTTCGTTGGCAAGCATATCTAAAAGACCCAAACCAAAGAACAAAGAGAACCTCTCCTTGCTCCTCATCAGCTGAGATCTCCAACCCCACTATACCTTCAGTCCTCTCTTAGACCTGCACTGAGAGGAATGAAGGTGTAGAATTAGGTGTGTCACAGCCAAGTACTTGTGGGTAATCTGCTTTCGGTACACCGACGTCAGATTGTACCAGGGAAATTTCCCTGCCCCAGCTGCTGCACCGCCGAAAGAAGTTCGCTCCCAGCCATCCACATGCCCAGCGGTTGAATGCAAGTTTGGCTAAATTGCTAGCACTTCAACTGCTGCCTTTTCAGTTGGTAGACTCTGCCCCCTTCCGTGAGTTTGTGGAATGTGCGGTTCCTCAGTGGCAGGTACCCAAACGCCACTTTTTCTCACGGAAGGCAATTTCGGCTCTCTACCAGTGTCATGAAGATCCTGCCAATAACCGGCGTCCCAGGCGCACGGGAACCCGGCCACGGGTCCCATTGCGCATGCGCACGCGTTCACGGGTGCGGTCACGCACGGGCACGCGCGCGCGCACTCCCGCTGGTGTCAGGCGGGCTATTTAAACCTGCCTGTCACACTCCATCCCCGCTGTCTGCTCTACAGCGTTCTGTGAGTGTTACCTGATCTGATCTGTGTATCCTGTTATCTGACCCGGCTTCCTGTTTGACGATCCTGCTATCTGCCTGCACCAGACCCTCTTGGCTTGCCTGACCATCCCTCTGCATTACCCCTGGTACCTCTGCTGTCCGAACGTTACTGACCACCGGCTTGTTGACCCTCTGCTGTGTTCACCAGCTTCCAGTCTGCTATTACCTGCTGTTGTTCCTGGTTCCAGTCCAGCGTTCCAGGCTACCTTCTGCTGTGTTCCAGCCCAGCGTTCCAGGCTATCTTCTGCTGTGTTCCAGTCCAGCGTTCCAGGCTATCTTCTGCTGTGTTCCAGTCCAGCGTTCCAGGCTATTACCTGCTGTTGTTCCTGGTTTCAGTCCAGCTTCCAGTCTGCTATTACCTGCTGTTGTTCCTGGTTCCAGTCCAGCTTCTAGTCTGCTATTACCTGCTGTTGTTCCTGGTTCCAGTCCAGCTTCCAGTCTGCTATTACCTGCTGTTGTTCCTGGTTCCAGTCCTGCATTCCAGTCTCTGTCCTCAGTCTACACCTCAGACTACTGACTCCAGAGGGTGCCACCACTACTGGACTTTCAGCAACTGTTGATCCTGCCAGGCACCCATACCACTCTTCACTCCTGGCCCTCTGTCTCCATTCCAGGGGAACAGGAGTGGGAGCTGTAAGGGAGGTCTTTTCCTGCACTTCAGGCTCACAACCTACCAGGTACGTGACAGTAGCAGACAGCCATGTCTGAGCCTGAGCAGGGAACGTCTCCCATGGAGGAACTCCTGGCAGGATTGACTGAAGCAGTCAAAAATCTGCAGCAAGGATACACCAGACTGGAGGAACGAGTGTTAACCCTGTCTAACCCCATTGGGGCCCAGGGAGCTTCCTCTGCTCCTGCTCCTTCAGTTGGGCCTTCCTCAATGGTGGTGATGATCCCTCCGGAACCTAAGGTTCCCACACCTGAACGTTTCTTCGGAAATCGCCATAAGTTCAGAGCCTTCCGCAACTCCTGCGAACTATTTTTTGCTCTTCAGCCACGTACCTTTTCCCTGGAGGCTACAAAGGTGGGCTACGTAATCTCTCTACTCTCTGGTGACCCCCAAACCTGGGCCCATCGCCTCTTAGAGCAAAAGGACATATCTCTGACCAACCTCTCCACTTTCTTTGACGCACTAGGCCAGTTATATGATGACCCCCAGCTATCTGTAACTGCAGAGGCGGCTCTACACACCCTTCAACAAGGTCGCAGAGCAGCAGAGGATTATGTGGCTGAATTCAGGAAGTGGAGTGCGGATACTAACTGGAACGATGCGGCTCTCCGTTATCAATTTCGGTTGGGACTTTCTGATCCTCTGAAGGATGAACTGGCCAGGGTGGGTACACCACAGACTTTAAATGCTTTAATCGATCTAGCTATCCAGATCGATCGACGCCTACGAGAGCGCAGGTCTGAGAGAGCTATGGGGTCTTCTCGTCCAACTTGGGTTACCCCTAAGGTTCCCCATCACCCATCATCAACACCACCTACCTCCACGCTTACCTTACCTGAGCCAATGCAATTAGGAGTCCTGCGGCCTTCACTCACCCCAGAGGAACGACAACGTCGTTGAGCAAATAACTTGTGCCTGTATTGTGGGGAACCCAGGCACTATGTCAGGAACTGTCCCCTTAAACTCCGTAAGTGTTTATCCCTATCTACTGACTATGTGACATCTCTGGTCAAAAATACCACTCACCTTGCTCTTCCTCTTCTGCTACAGCTTCCAGGGAGGGATCTACAAATCACCGCCATTATTGACTCAGGAGCTTGCAGCTGTTTCATGGATTCTCGTTTTGCCATCCAACACCAAATACCTTTGTCACCTAAAGCCCATGGACTCTCTATCCATCTAGCTGATGGGACCGCTATCAAGTCTGGACCTGTCACCCAAGAGACTATGCCAATACCCGTTTTCGTTTCCAACGTCCATCAGGAACAGCTGCGCCTGGACATTATCGCTTCACCCCTGTTCCCCATAATACTCGGCATGCCATGGTTACAGGCCCATAATCCGGACATAAATTGGATCATGGGTGAGGTGACCTTTCCCTCTCCTTACTGCCAACAGTTTTGCAGAACCCAGAACATCCAGGAGAACTCTACTCTGTTATGCCTAGATACAGATCCTAGTCTACATCAATCCATTCCTTCCGCCTATCATGATTTCCTGGACGTATTTAGTAAACAGAGGGCAGAGGTGTTACCCCCTCACCGGGCCTATGACTGTCCCATTGAGTTACTTCCTGGTGCTGAAATTCCTTTTGGAAGAATATTTCCCCTGACTGAGGTGGAGCAGGGGGCATTGAAGGAATACATTGACGAAAACCTCAAAAGAGGCTTCCTTCGTCCATCCACGTCCCCCGCAGGTGCTGGCATCTTCTTCGTGCAGAAAAAAGATAAAACCCTCAGGCCGTGTGTGGATTACCGCGAACTAAACAAAATTACTGTGAAGAATCGGTACCCTCTCCCCTTAGTACCAGAGTTGTTTCAGAGACTGGGGACGGCTACCATATTCACCAAACTTGATCTCCGTGGGGCCTACAATTTAGCTCGTATTAGGGATGGAGACAAATGGAAGACCGCTTTTCGTACCCGTTATGGACATTTTGAGTACCTTGTGATGCCTTTCGGCCTGTGTAATGCCCCTGCCACATTTCAATACTTTATTAATGATGTGTTACGTGACTTTCTAGACCTGTTTGTCAACGTCTATTTAGACGACATATTGATTTTCTCTTGTTCCCTTGAATCCCATCGCAGGCACGTCAGAAGTGTATTGGGCCGACTTCGACAACACGGTCTATATGCAAAGGCTGAAAAATGTGAATACGAACAGGAAAGTATTCCATTTTTAGGGTTAGTCATTTCCAGTAAGGGCATTAAGATGGACCCCCAGAAGGTCACGACTGTCCTAGATTGGCCAGTCCCGACTGATAAGAAAGGAATCCAGCGATTCGTTGGATTCGCTAATTTTTACCGCAAATTTATTAAGGGGTTCTCAGCCATCATTGCACCCATCACACAGCTTACCAAACAGGGTACACGCTTCCATTGGTCGGCCGAGGCTCAAAAGGCTTTTGAGACTCTCAAGGGCCTTTTCACCTCCGCCTCTGTACTAAAGCATCCAGATTCCTCTCTGCCATTTATTCTAGAAGTGGATGCATCTGAAATTGCTGTAGGAGCAGTATTATCCCAAAGACAGGGAACCAAGGCCCTGCTGCATCCTGTGGCCTTCTTTTCTCGTAAATTATCCACGGCAGAGAGAAATTATGATGTAGGTGACAGAGAGTTGTTGGCAATCAAGTCAGCATTGGAGGAGTGGCGCTATCTGTTGGAGGGTGCCGCTCATCCAGTTTTAATCTTTACAGATCATAAGAACCTGGAGTATTTGAGGTCTGCAAAGAGGTTGAAACCACGTCAGGCCAGGTGGGCTCTCTTTTTCTCCAGGTTCTCCTTCCATGTCACTTACCGTCCTGGCTCCAAGAATACCAAACCTGACGCCCTGTCTAGGATGTTTCACAAACCTCAAGAGATTTCCCCTCCAGACACCATTTTGTCTCCGGGGAACTTTCTTCTACTTCAGGGAAACCTGCTTTCCCAGATTAAACAGGCCTCCGCAGGAATAGAATCTTCCATTAAGACAGAGCTCCAGGTTAAGGATGGGTTATTGTGGCATGAGAGTAGGATCTTTATACCTGAAACACTACGAGTTCCAGTACTAGAGCTTTGTCACGATCATGCGCTGGCTGGGCATTTCGGTGTGGCTAAGACCACTGATTTGGTTCAGCGCACCTTCTGGTGGCCTCAGCTGCGCAAAGATTGTAAAGAGTTTGTAGAGTCCTGTACCACCTGCCTTAGGAACAAAGGGCACAAAACAAAGGCATGGGGTCTACTAAAACCCTTGCCTGTCCCAGATAGACCCTGGAAAATGCTCTCTATAGATTTTATTGTAGAACTACCCCCGGCCGGGGGCTTCACTTCAATCTTTGTCATAGTGGACCGGTTGTCGAAGATGGCGCACTTTGTCCCAATGAAGGACCCCTTCAGCTACAGAAACAGCACAAGCATTCATTAAAGAGGTCGTCAGGCTCCATGGGGTACCAGTTAATATCGTTTCAGATCGAGAGGTACAATTTAACTCTCGATTCTGGAGGGCTTTGTGTAAAACCTTGGACATTGAACTCTCATTTTCATCGGCTTATCACCCCCAGACTAATGGGCAAACAGAAAGAACAAACCAGACCCTTGAACAATATTTGCGCTGTTTTTCTTCCTTTGCCCAAGATAATTGGATTGCTGTTTTACCATTGGCCGAATTCGCTTATAACAATTCTATTCATTCTGCTATCAAGCAAACTCCGTTTTTTGCGAATTATGGTTTCCACCCCTCATTTTTACCAAATTCTCTTCCAGAATGCACAGTACCCGCAGTCCAGGAGAAATTGGATTTCTTTACCTCTAACAACCAAGTTTTACAGGACACCATGACCAGAACCCAGGAGTACAACAAAGCAACCTTCGATAAAAAGAGGCGAGGTGAGCTCTTACTTGCACCTGGGGATCAGGTATGGTTGTCCACCATAAACCTCAGGTTGGCCTGCCCTTCCAAGAAATTGGGTCCCAAATGTCTTGGACCATTCCCTGTTAAACGGAGAATTAATGAAGTTGCATATGAACTTGAACTTCCGGATTCACTAAAGGTGTATCCAGTTTTTCACGTGTCCTTGCTTAAACCATCTATTACCAACCCATTTCCAGGTCGAAGTACGGATCCTCCTGATCCAATCCTGGTAGATGGGGAAGAGGAATTCGAGGTGGCGGCTATCATGGACCACAGGAAAAGAGGTAACCAAAATCAATTCTTAATAAAGTGGAAGGGGTTTGGCCCAGAGGAGAATTCTTGGGAACCAGAGGATAATATTCATGCTGAAGACCTGTTACAAGCCTTTAAAACAGCTCATCCAGAGAAATTTTTTCAAAGGGGCATCCGGAGACTGCCCCTTGGGTGGGGGCAATGTCATGAAGATCCTGCCAGTAACCGGCGTCCCAGGCGCAGGGGAACCCGGCCACGGGTCCCATTGCGCATGCGCGCGCGTTCACGGGTGCGGTCACGCACGGGCACGCGCGCGCGCACTCCCGCTGGTGTCAGGCGGGCTATTTAAACCTGCCTGTCACACTCCATCCCCGCTGTCTGCTCTACAGCGTTCTGTGAGTGTTACCTGATCTGATCTGTGTATCCTGTTATCTGACCCGGCTTCCTGTTTGACGATCCTACTATCTGCCTGCACCAGACCCTCTTGGCTTGCCTGACCATCCCTCTGCATTACCCCTGGTACCTCTGCTGTCCGAACGTTACTGACCACCGGCTTGTTGACCCTCTGCTGTGTTCACCAGCTTCCAGTCTGCTATTACCTGCTGTTGTTCCTGGTTCCAGTCCAGCGTTCCAGGCTACCTTCTGCTGTGTTCCAGCCCAGCGTTCCAGGCTATCTTCTGCTGTGTTCCAGTCCAGCGTTCCAGGCTATTACCTGCTGTTGTTCCTGGTTTCAGTCCAGCTTCCAGTCTGCTATTACCTGCTGTTGTTCCTGGTTCCAGTCCAGCTTCCAGTCTGCTATTACCTGCTGTTGTTCCTGGTTCCAGTCCAGCTTCCAGTCTGCTATTACCTGCTGTTGTTCCTGGTTCCAGTCCAGCTTCCAGTCTGCTATTACCTGCTGTTGTTCCTGGTTCCAGTCCAGCGTTCCAGGCTACCTTCTGCTGTGTTCCAGCCCAGCGTTCCAGGCTATCTTCTGCTGTGTTCCAGTCCAGCGTTCCAGGCTATTACCTGCTGTTGTTCCTGGTTCCAGTCCAGCTTCCAGTCTGCTATTACCTGCTGTTGTTCCTGGTTCCAGTCCAGCTTCCAGTCTGCTATTACCTGCTGTTGTTCCTGGTTCCAGTCCTGCATTCCAGTCTCTGTCCTCAGTCTACACCTCAGACTACTGACTCCAGAGGGTGCCACCACTACTGGACTTTCAGCAACTGTTGATCCTGCCAGGCACCCATACCACTCTTCATTCCTGGCCCTCTGTCTCCATTCCAGGGGAACGGGAGTGGGAGCTGTAAGGGAGGTCTTTTCCTGCACTTCAGGCTCACAACCTACCAGGTACGTGACAACCAGCATGTGGAAGGCAATGTCTTGGCCTCGCTGGACAGGGTGGTCAGCGCTAAGGTATATATTACCGCTGACTCATGGTCCAGCAGGCATGGACAGGGACGTTACCTAAGTTTCACCGCGCATTGGGTGACTTTGCTGGCAGCTGGGAAGGATGCAGGACAAGGTGCAGTAGTGTTGGAGGTTGTTCCGCCACCACGCCTCCAAAATGCCACTACTAATGATTGTGACACACCTCTCTCCTCCACCCCCTCTCTTCTTCCTCCATGGCCTCTTCCTGTGCTTTGTCCTCGGAACCAGCGGTGCTCCATAGCCGTTCAAGGGGCTACGCAAGTATGCAGGCCAAAAGATGCCATGCGGTGCTTGAGCTGGTGTGCTTGGGGAACAGGAGCGACACTGGGGCAGAGGTTCTGTCAGCTCTGCAGGGGCAGGTTCAGAGGTGGTTGACGCCACGCCAACTTAAGGCAGGAATGGTGGTTTGGGACAATGGCACCAACCTCCTCTCTGCCCTCCGACAGGGACAAATGACCCATGTGCCCTGTTTGGCTCACGTCCTTAACTTGGTGGTGCAGCGGTTCTTGGGCAGGTACCCGGGCTTACAGGATGTCCTGAGGCAGGCCAGGAAAGTCTGTGTGCATTTCCGCCGGTCATATAATGCCAGTGCTCGGCTGGCAGACCTCCAAAAGGAGTTTAACCTGCCCAAGAACCGCCTAATCTGTGACATGCCCACCAGGTGTCAGAGTGACTTCCCATTTTTGTCTTTTCTATTTTGGACGTTTTCAGGTTTGTACCCCCAGTGTTCCAACCCACTGCTCCCTAGGAGTCACAGTTGTTACCCCAATAGGTGTCAGTGACGCATACATACACAGTCATGGGTCTTACTGCTTCATTCCAGGACCGGATCCCGTACATAGTACCTGGAATTATCTGTTCATAAGAGGATATAATAGTGGCAACATGTGTAGTATTGGATGAGTTATACCGGAACTGGGTTACACCATCTTTTTGTTTGATGGTTACCTCTTGCACCTGGGCAGTGATTACTATGAAAAGGATATACAGAATCATTGCTCGGTCCCCTCAGCCTCCTCCTCAGGTACAGGGACTTTTTTGCAGTGGGAGGCGTGTGTCCATGTGTTCTTTCCGGCCACCTTGACTGATGTGGCAGTTGTTAGGAGAACCCAGAGAGGACCATCATATCTGGGTTCAAGGGTGTGTTTTCTCACAAACTTCTTTACCAGGACCCAGTCTCCGGGGACCAACTTGCGTGCTCCTGTATCTCGCTCAGCATCTGGAATGGAGGAGAATACTTATGAAAGGATACAGGTTAATTCTCAAGATAAAGCAGTCACATAATCAGTCAATACATCAGATTGGAGCTGTAATTGCGGTGAAAGTAACAACCCAGTCTGGGGGCTGAACAAAATAATATCTCATAGGGTGACAAACCATGGTTTCCTCTTGGAGTGTACCTAACACTGGATAAGGCTATGGGCAGGCTATCTGGCCAACTCATCCCTGTCTCTGAGACATTTTTAGCATTCTAAATTTTATTGTGCCGTCTAATCTTTCCACCTTCCCACTGCTGTGAGGATGGTATGGGGTGTGGAAAGATAATGTGACCCCTAAAGCTGCCCATATTTCCTTGGTCACTGAGGCCGTGAAAGCTGGCCCCTGGTCACTCTCTATAACCTCTGGGACACCATACCTGCACACTATTTACGTTAAAAGTCTTTTAGCCATGGTTTTTGCTGTCATGTTGGAGACGGGATTAGCCTTCTGGCCATGCAGAGAACATGTCAATGACAATCAATGCATATTCACATCGGCCACACTTTGGCATTTGGATGTGGTCGATCTGTATACTTTGAAAGGGGTACTGGGCCTTTGCTAGATGCTTCAAAGGTACCTTTTCCGTTCTTCCTGGGTTACATTTAGCACAGATAGTGCATGACTTGCAAAAGTTGTTGGCAAGTGGTGTAATCCCCGGGGCTAAGTATTATTTATTGATCAGGGCATTCATCAAAGTTTTTGACAGATGAGAGGCACCGTGGGCCCACTGTACCACTGCAGGAAACATTGATCATGGCAGACACGGCCTCTTGTTTAATTCCATGATCCCTTCAGTTTCTATGGCTCCTTTCTTGATCCACACTTCTTTTTCTTCTTTGTCAGCTGCTTCTTGCTGCTCCTTGAGATGGGTCCTGCTCACAGGAGGGTTTTGTAGAATCATGGTGGTCTGTACAGTTTCTTCAGGGGTATCCACTGTACCATTCCTGGGCAGACATGGAGGAAGGTAATGCTGAAGCTTGAAGAACTGTATCTTCGGTGGTGACTGCGTATCCTGTGTGGTACCGTCCAGCGCTGTCAGCATACCTGGAACCATCCACAAAGATTGTCAAGTCAGGATTCTCAAGGGCTGTTTCACTGACTGTCGGTAAATGTGAAGTCTCCTTTTTCATCACCTCGAAACAGTCATGAGCGGTGAGATGAGGATTATTCTCCAAAGAGGTTCCCCCCTCGAGAAGTGGAAGTAGAGTGGATGGGTTAAGAGTATCACATCGGAGGAGAGTGATGTTATCAGGTAGGAGCAAGGCACACTGGAATCTGGTGGTTATGACTAAGGCCTTATAGGCTGAAACGCGTTAACTATTCTTATTTGCGTTTGGTCACTGTGGCTTGTCAATAAATATCATACTTCTTAAGAGCAATCACTGGAGTGCGGATCATCTTTTCCTCATTTACCTACTCAGCCAGCGACTGTGGATCGAGCACCTGGGATCTCGGCTTTCTATGTGATGTATGGGTAGTAGCACTGACTTTTTTGTTTATACACTGGAGTCTGAGGTGTCTTGCTGAAGACAGGTGCTTGGGCTGTACTCGGTTTAGTATGGCAGTTATGTCATGAGGGGCAAGAAGGATTAAAGGGTGGCCCAACACCAAGTCAGCAGTCTTGTCAAAAAGAGCTTGGGCTGCAAAGACAGCTCTGAGACAGGAGGGTTCCCCCTTGGCCACTGGGTCCAGTTGACAGAAGTAATACCCAATGGGTCTGAGTCTGTTACCATGGGCTTGAGCCAAAACTCCTGTGGCATGTCCTTGCCTCTCTGAGACAAACAGTTTGAAAGTCTTTTAGTCCCAAAGCAGGGGCTGTTGAGAGGATCTCCTTCAGAGTTTCAAAATTGTCCACAGCTTCTGGAGAAAGCGAAAAAAAAAAGGGCATCATAAAGGGATTGCATCAAGAAGGAGGCTTCTGGGATCCAATAACGGCAGTAGGAGATTAATCCTAGTAAGGCGTGAAGGGGCTTTTGACCTTGAGGGATGCCCTTGATTGCAGCAACTCTTTCTTCAGTGAGATGTCAGGTGCCTTGGGAGATGCAGAGGCCTAGGAAAATCACTTTCTCTCTGGACTTCTTGCTTTAAGGCCAGTCCCTTCGTGGTCACCTGCATCCTTACTCAGCCAGGTAGTGGAGGAGTCTTTCAGAGAAGATTAAGGCATCACCAAGGGTATCTGCACAAGTAGGAAGTCATCTACATACTGAAGGAGTACAACGTCTGGGTATAACATCATCCAGTTGTCCAGAATAAGGGCCATTGCCTTGGCGAATTGGGAGGGGGAGTTCTGGGCACCTTGTGGCATAACAGTCCAGGTGTAGCGGGCAGGTGACACAGGCTTGCTTGAAGAAGGGGTCCATGTGATCCAGAGAGGTGGGTGAGGTGGTAGGCGAAGTGGGGTGTCATGCCTCTGGTACTGGGCGGTTTCATGTGGACCACAGTTGGGGCTTGGTTGCCTGTGGGTGAATTTCCGGGGGGCTTCGGTATTCCCTTCTGGATTGGCTGGGTCTTCCGCAGTTGTAGCAGACACGTGGAGTGGGTACTGGTGGGCGCAGATAGGGTGTGTCAGAGGCCATCATGAGAGGAGCTACTCTCTACTGCTCTGTGAGGATTCTGGACCTAATAACTACTAATAACAACGTCTCAAGCTCCATTATTCTATACTCAGACCCTTTCGAATTGACTCTTTAAGACCTGAAATAAATTAACGTGTCTATGTGCTTTGTTCAGCACGCTAAAACCCAAATCAGTAAACTTCTTGTGCTGTTTCTCAACAGATTCGCCTTTCCTTGTGTGACCTCTTGTACACATATAGGCTTCAGGCGTTTTACAGTGGATATATGAATACATACAGAATAATTGTTTTTTTTTTTCTTCAGAATAACCTACAAAATGCTCAGATGTGAATGGGCCCTAAATCTAGATATAGATTTAAGCAAGGAAAGCACTTCCTCTTTCGTTCTTCTTTTGACATAACACCCAGAATACATAAACTTCCTCTTTATTTATAATAATCTTAAATATATTTCTGATTGATATTGAACATTTTAAACTACATTTTAAACCAGTTATTGCTAATACACCTTAAACACAATTAAAACCATTTGCATAAATATAGCACATTTGCTACATTCACTGTTATTAGAGAAACTCCTTAAAGTCAGACTCTTGGTGATGAAGGGAAGGGGCCGTTGTCTTTGGTGGTGTGAGGGTCCAGGAACCCATTCATAGGGGTTTAGGGAAAGTACTGGGTAATGGCTGCTGGATTTGTGTATTGGATTGCAAGGGGCGTAAGAGGGACTGTAAATGTGTGTCACCATATAGGTGGTCAAATGGGTCGTTGGACAATGGCACAAAGGAACCCATTGCCCCAGCTGATAAGTCATACATGGGGATGGATCCAATGCGGGGTGTGCCTTGAAATGTAACAGTCTGTCATTTTGGGGTTGTACCTGTTTCGGCATGTCTGTCAGCTTGGTGCATCCTGGCAGAGCCAGCGTGACTCTGGCCCATTAGCATTAGGTCGGGATGAGTCTGAGTCGCTAGTCCCAGGTCTGTTAGGGCAGGAGGGCCAAGGGGGAACCTCCTGAGGCTTGAGTGTCTGCGTTTCCCCCCTGGGAGCTGTCCGAGTCTTCCCCAGAATGTACACTTGTTATTAATGGAGTAGGTTGGGCCTTGTGATACGATACCGAGGACTGGTCTATCTCCGGATATATGTGGGTAGGTTCCGGTGGGGGCGGTGGTGCAGGTGGTACAGATTGGGTCAGGCGTGTGTGGCAGCAACCACCCGAGCTGTACAAAGACAAGTGTATATTGTCTATTATTAAGCATGGCGGGGGCGGTGTCAGAGGCTCCTCTGTCACTTGTAGCAGAGGGGCAGTAGACAAGAGGGAGTGTCTACTTCCTGGGATCCAGATGCCATTATAGGGCGGTGGCTGACTGTCTGTCTTTGATTTTGACCCCTTTTCTGGCTTTTTTGTACACATACACAATACAACCATTTCAACACATTTCAACTTTTCTTCATGAATAGCTTTTGCAACTTTGAACCAAGCGTCTGCTGTTTGTAGCAACCCATGATCTGACAACAGACCTTTTTTTTTTTTTTTTTTTTTTTTACAGCACCCTCTCCTTCTCGCTCTAATAACAAATCACAAGTCAAACTACCCTCTCCAATTTCTGCCACATCGTTAACTATTGGGAAGTTTATGTGTCCGGGCTCAGGGTTTGTATGGTGGTTTTATGAAGCTGTCTTGGACTCAAGGGTCCGACAATCCTCTGACCACCACCTGTCCTCTTTCGGACTACCTTCCAATATATAACATTACCTTGCTACGTTCTGTCTTGATGACTGTGATATTTATGTGTGTCTGCTCAGGATTTCAAACGGGTTACGAGGCTGTCCTGGACTCAAGGGTCCGACAATCCTCTATCTGTCACCTGGTACTGGTTCAGACCATATCACAGTCTTAAGTTAACGAGGACAGAATGGATAGAGAGAGAGAGAGAGAGAGAAAAAGAAACGTCTACAGTGTTCGACTGCCGTGCAAGTCTCCTTACACGCGTCTTCCCAAAACGTAGACCAGTCACAGCCCTGCCCACTCAGGTGGCCACAAGTAAGGGAGCGAGTAATATGTGACTACTTATTACTCTCAACAAGACAGTTAACAAACAGATAAGGAGTACAGTAACTAATATTCAATGCACCACTTTAAATGTCATCTACAATTCCCAGAACCATGCCCAAATTCCTCACTCTATTTTTTTCCTTCCTCTTCAAACTGTTCTGGTTGTTGAAGTTGCGACGGACACCTTTCGGCTGCATGTCCCCTCCTTTTAACTTCACTTTCCATAGCCTGTGGCGACTTGCCAACTTCAAGTTTAACTGGATAATGTACGTTTAATCTAAATACCAACACATCTGTGATCTCTGCTAACAAGGGTTTGTAACCAAGAGCTTCTCTCTTATATCCTGGCTCTACCACTTTAACCAACCCCCAGCCTCCTCTTCGTGTATGCCAAACAACAGTCCCCGCAAACACATTTAGGACATGACATAATCAACCAACAACAAGATATGTGACGGCCGCAGTGAAGTACAGGATTACTCAAACTGTCACGGGATCCCCCACACCGCTATGCGAGTTCCTGACCCCCCCCCGGGGTTTCCCGGTTGCCCGTACTTACTGTACTACCCGTGCTTTGCCGCACAATTATTTATTTTATTCCCCCCAGGAGAAGTTTAACCACGTTCTGACGCCTTCTCCTAGTCCCAGGAGAAATTTAAACCACGTCAACTAATTTCATCCGTCATCCGTGACTATATAAGCAATCCCCAACTCCCAACAGCCACCACAAAACACAAAATTGACCAAAACAAAACAGAACAGAACAAAACAGGCGGTAGATATAATTGCAGGTTCCTTTACTTATCAACAGACTCGAGGCAAGATTAATACCTGTCTTTGAGGGCCGCAGGAAGCCAATATGGCCACAGAGATTGACCAGCCACGGGTACAGGATAAACAGTAGACTAGATATACGAGATATCAAAAGTGTCTTACCGTTTTTAGAGGTGATCAGTCTCCTCCTGTCTCTCCGTGTTGGCTTGTCCCAGTCCCTTCTGGTTCGGCTACTTGGGACCCTAGCCTCGAGCCCCACGTTGGGTGACAAAATGTTTTGGATTCAGAACAAAAGTCTGATATTATTATATCTACCCCTTATCAGATTAAATGTAAAAGCATGCATGCCATGAAGTAATCAAGCTCTGACTCTCAGTTCAGAATGAAAAACTTATGAGTTTTATTTCCTCTTTTTCCTTCAGTTTTATACACTTTTTTCCAGACAGAGAATACGGCATATGCAAAACACTTTATTGTGACATTGTCTGAGTTTTTAGCAGCTTCAGCAGTTTTAGCAATAATTTCAGCAAATTTAGCAATTAATCATAGCTATTATTAAATATCTTGGTAACTTTCTCTTGAAACATTGGTTGTTGATGTCATGTCTGCCTTTGGTGCAATTTATAATTCTTTGCGGTTCGGCTTCAGACTGATTAAAGGGCACTAGCAGATATCTGTTGTTATCTGAATTTCGAAGAGTTAAGATTTAACAAGCTAAGCAATTACACAATATTACATTTGAAATAGGCATTTTAACATCTTTACCTGGTAACACCTTAATCACATCCAACCGTGTGTTTGGTTTTATAGCTAACCTTGTATTATTGTGAGATCAACAGTAACGTGGTCAGAGTTTTAATAGGCTGACTAATTATAGGGATTAGACAAATTAATATACAGGTACAATAGTAATTATTGTATCATTTTTACTTCACCTGGGTTATGTCATTTCCACTGCTGGTTTTTCGCTGGACCCAGAGAAACTTTTGGTAGTTCTACAGTGGCCCCGACCCGTGGGTTTACATCCTCTGCAGCGTTTCCTGGGCTTTGCCAACTATTATCGGAAGTTTATTCGTAACTTCTCGTCTCTGGTCAAGCCCCTGACTGATATGACCAGAAAATATGGTAACCCACAGAGTTGGTCTCTGGAGTCCATTAAGGCCTTTGAGAGTTTCAAGGCTGCCTTTATTTCTGCTCCTGTGTTGGCACATCCTGATCCTACGTTACCTTTTATCCTTGAGGTTGATGCTTCTGAGACTGGTGTTGGTGCCCTTCTGTCTCAATGTCCTACTTCTGAGAGTGCTATGCATCCTTCTGGCTACTTTTCCAAGATATTGTCACCTGTGGAGTGCAATTACGAGATTGGTGACCGAGAGCTGTTGGCGATCATTTTAGCCCTGAAAGAATGGAGACATCTCCTCGAAGGTACCACTGTGCCGGTTCTCATTCTTAGTGACCATAAGAATCTCACATTCTTGTCTGAGGCTAAACGCCTCTCTCCCAGAAGGGCGCGATAGGCTCTTTTCTTGTCTAGTTTCAATTACATTGTCTCATTCTTAGCCGGTACTAAGAATGTAAGGGCTGACGCCTTGTCACACCAATTTTCCTCCACTTCCAAGTTGGAGTCGGTTCCGGTTCCTGTGATTCCTCCTGATCGTATTCTGGCTACGGTTCGCACCAGTCTCATTTCTCCTTTGGGTGACAAAATTCTTGCTGCTTAGGTCCATGCTCCTCCTGAGAAACCTTGTGACCGCTGCTTTGTCCCAGAGAGTCTCCGTACTGCTGTGCTCCAGACTTACCATTCTCCCAAGGCAGCTGGCCACCCTGGGAGGAATCAACTCTTTTGGGCCATTTCCCAATAATTCTGGTAACCTAGTCTACGTGCTGATGTAACTGCCTTCGTAAGCTGCCTGTTCCATGTGTGTGCTCAGAGTAAGACTCCACGACACCTTCCAGTGGGCCTCCTACAACCCATACTCAATGGAGAGAGGCCCTGGACCCACCTCTCCTGGAGTTACCCAACTCCCAGGGCAACACAGTTATCCTTATGGTGGTTGACCGGTTCACAAAGATGTGTCATTGTATTCCACTTAAGAAGTTGCCCACCTCTAAGGAACTGGCTTCCATTTTTGGAGATCTTTCACTTACATGGGCTACCCAACATGATTGTCTCGGCCAGGGGTAGTCAGTTTGTGTTCCGGTTCTGGAGAGCCTTTTGTGCACAGTGGGGAATTCAGCTTGCTTTCTTCTCTGCAGTCTAATGGGGCCTCAGAACGAGCCAGTCAGTCCTTGGAGCAATTCCTACGTTGTTATATTTCTGACCATCATAAGAACTGGTCAGACCTATTATCGTGGGCAGAGTTTGCTCACAACAGTGCCTTGAATTCTGCATCCCGATTGTTCCCGTTTATGGCGAATTACAGTTTCCAACCTTCCATCTTGCCTGACTCGTTTATTTCGCAGAGTATTCCTGCATTAGAGGAGCATCTCTGTGGTCTTCGTTCCACTTGGGCACAAGTCCAGAAGGCTTTGCAACATGCTAATGATAGGTACAGACTCCATGCTGACCGCAGACGCCTGCCTGCGCCTTCCTACCAAGTTGGGGACAGGGTCTGGCTAATTTCTCACAACCTCCGACTTTCTTGTTCCCTCACTGAAGTTCGCACCTTGGTTTATTGGGCCTTTCCGTATTCTTCACAGGATTAACCCAGTGGCTTACGCATTAGACCTTCCTTCTAATATGCATATTTCGAATGTATTTCATGTTTCCTTATTAAAACCTTTGGTGTGCAACCGCTTTACCACCTCGTTGTCACGTCCTCACCCTGTACAGGTTGAGAACCATGAAGAGTATGAAGTACAGTCCATTGTTGACTCCCATAGGTTCCGTGGGTGCATACAGTACCTGGTGCATTGGAAAGGGTACGGTCCGGAGGAATGCTCTTGGGTCTCATCCTCGGATGTACATGCCCCTGTCCTCCATGATTACCATAGATGTTTTCCCCTCAAGCCTGGTGGTCCTCCAAGGGGGAGGGGTCATTGAGGAGGGGGTAATGTCAGGAGACCTCTACAGCCTGCCCATGTGACTCATGAGAAGGTTCGGTTGTCCATGGCCGTAGGGGCTCTTCATCATGAGATAATCCAATTCCAAGTTATTTCCTCACCTAAGTTTCCACTGGTTATTGGTTATCGGTAGTCGGTAGTTTGCCTCCACACCGGCCGTATGATTGCGCAATTGACCTTTAACCTGGTGCCATACCCCCCTCATGGCTGGGTTTACCCTTTGTCGGTCTTGGAGGATAAGGCCATGGAGGAATATGTTGCAGACACACTTTCTAAAGGTGTCACCGCAAATCTTCGTCTCCTGCTGGTGCGGGTTTCTTCTTTGTGAAGAAGATGTCAGAAACCACGAAATCAGGCCGAGACAGAAGTACAGTTAAATCACACTTGTTTAATAATAAAAGTAAAAAGAACAAATGTAGTCAAAACATAGCCAAAGTTCAGTAACCGTAATGAATAGTCGGCCAAGCCAGAAGTCAGGGATCAATGTAGTGGAACAGCAAGTAGGATCTGAAGCCAGAAGGGATGTCAGCAAAGCAAGTCTTGAACAGGATCGCAAGAGATAGTTTCTGTGATGTTGACCAAGGCGAAGGCAGAGATCCTCTGGGCTGCACGGCTTAAGTAGGCAGGACTGACGAGCAGGATATCATCAACAGCTGAGTAACTGTCTGGCAATTAGCCGACAGCTGAGCGGCCAGCTCAAAGAAGGAAGGGCTGAGCCTTTATTAATAATTAATCATAGGGCACATTAACATAAATATGGGAATGAAAATTATTTTATTCCCTAAGTTGTACTAGGCCTTTCCTATGACTTCAGGACAGTGCCAAAAAAAATTTACAAGGTCAGCAGTGAAACTTTTTCAGCTGATGTTTTTCAGAAAATCCTATATTTGTTGGACATATTTCTGAGACATAGTTGCTTGGATATTTGTCCAATAAGTTCATTAAGTATGATAAATCATCATGGAATCCTGCTTCCATGACATACCTGTAAGGAACAAAAATTTTTTTTGAATGACATGTAAACTTGTCGTCTTGCCTGCTGCTTGTAACTTACTCACTCATGGAGGAGTTTGGCACCCACCTTTTTTTTTTTTAATTCTTTATTTAAATGAATGGGGTTTATACAAATAAACAAGGAATACAACATGGCAATCATCCATTTCTGTAGACAGTTATTCATAAAAAAAAATTCAAGCGAGACAATGTACATTGGTGTGATGGCAGTCAAAGGTTCCATTGGAGTGTGCAAGGAAGCAGGAAATCGTGGATTAGTGATTCCAGCCTGTTTTATCCAACAGTACCGAAGAGAAAATCCTTTAACCGGAGACAAGAATATAAATAAACTAAACATAGTTCCAATGGAGCTGCACAGATTATTCAATAAGACTAACCAGGGGATAAATTACCTCCAAGGTTTTAAACTTGCTTGTCCCAATCTACTAAATATCACGCTATTATGTCTTGGTGATCTAGTTCCAAACATTGTATGCCACATAAGGTATGGTTCTCAATCCTAGGAACATAGGAGTGGTACCAGAATGGAATAAGCAAACTGGGGATTTTCTTAATTATGAGGAAGAAGGGTAAGTGACACCAGTGGTGTCGTTGGAAGAAGAAAGGGATAGTGAAAAGAGAAGCAAAAGATTATTATTATTATTATTATTATTATTATTATTATTAATATTCAGGATTTATATAGCGACAACAGTTTACGCAGCGCTTTACAATATAAAAGGGAGACAATACAGTTATAATACAATACAATAGGATTAAGAGGGCCCTGCTCAGAAGAGCTTACAATCTAATAGGGTGGGGCAGGTGGTACAAAAGGTTGTAACTGTGGGGAATGAGCTGATGGAAGTGGTAGATGATTAGTTGGAGACCTGATAGGCTTTCCTGAAGAGATGAGTTTTCAGGGATTGCCTGAAGGTAGCAAGAGTAGGGGATAGCCAGATAGATGGAGGTAGCGAGTTCCAGAGGATGGGAGAGGCTCTGGAGAAATCCTGGAGACGAGCATGGGAGGAGGAGATGAAAGAGCTTGAAAGCAGGAGGTCTTGAGAAGAGCGGAGAGGTCGATTTGGGTGATATTTGGAGACAAGATTAGTGATGTAGCTTGGGGCAGAGTTGTGAATGGCTTTGTATGTTGTGGTTAAAATTTTTAATTTAATTCGCTGGGTGATTGGGAGCCAGTGTAGGGATTGAAGTAGAGGGTTGGCAGACACTGAGCGGTTGGTAAGGTGGATAAGTCTGGCAGCAGCATTCATGATAGACTGAAGAGGGGATAGCCTATGGAGAGGTAAGCCAATGAGAAGGGAGTTGCAATAGTCAAGGCGAGAGATAACAAGGGAGTGAATGAGGAGCTTGGTGGTTTCATTTGTTAAAAAAGGGCGAATTTTAGAGATGTTACGGAGGTAAATTCTACAAACTTTTGACAGCGATTGGATTTGAGGCTGAAATGACAAGTCAGAGTCTAGGATTACACCTAGTACCCTGGCGTGAGGGGAGGGACTGATGGTTGCATTGTTGATTTTGATGGAAAAGTCATGGAGGGGGGCACGGGCGGGGGGGGGGGGGGGATTAATAGCTCAGTTGAAGATGGGAAGTAAGGGGGAGGGTGTAAAGCTCTGGCGAGGCCGACGACCCGCGACCCCAAATTATCTAAGGCCAGGACACCTTTATATAGCACTTGTATTCGTTTGAGTATCAAAACAGGTCCCAATGATTCCATTGGGTGTTATGCTCCTCCTCCTTTTCCCTCATAGCAGCTGTGAGGCGCTCCATCCGCTGAACATCACAAACTCTAGCAAACCACTTCGTCAGGCACCCACCTTTTTTTACACAGACACATTAATCACTTCAGCCCTGGAAGATTTTTTATTTTGAAAAGCATTATTTTTTACTTTTTGCTATAATAAATATCCCCTAAAAATATATAAAAAAACTATTTTTTTTCCTCAGTTTAGGCCGATATGTATTCTTCTATATATTTTTGGTAAAAAAAATCACAATAAGCATATATTGATTGGTTTGAGCAAAAGTTATAGCGTCTACAAAATAGGGGATGGTTTATGGCATTTTTATTTTTAATTTTTTTTTATTAGTAGTGGCAGCGATCTGCGATTTTTATCAGGACAGTGACATTATGGGGGACACATCGGACACTTTTGACACTATTTTGGGACCATTGTTATTTATACAGCGATCAGTGCTATAAAAATGCACTGATTACTGTGTAAATGACACTGGCAGAGAAGGAGTTAACCACTAGGGGGCGATGAAGGGGTTAAGTGTGTCCTAGGGAGTGATTCTAACTGTGGGGGGGTGGGCTTCAACTCACATGACAGCGATCACCACTCCCGATGACAGGGAGCAGTGATCTCTGTCATGTCACAAGCCAGAATGAGGAAATGCCTTGTTTACATAGACACTTCCCCATTCTGAGGCTCCGTGACACAATCGCTGGGAGACCGGCGGACATTGAGTCCACCGGTCCCATGCGCGCCTGCTATCCCCGGCTCTTAAAGGAGATGTACTCCCATTTGCCCACCGCTGCCATTGTGCATATGCGTTTATCGGCTTGCAGCGGTCGGCAATTAGTTAACAATTAGTTTTTTTTTCTTCTTTGGTTCCTTCAGGCTATTAAGTAGGGGGAGGGGTGATTGCTCACAGGTGCCTGCAGTCTATATAACTGTGTGTAGGACTCATCCTGAGCCTGCTCATTGGGAGGTTGCTGGAACTTATACCAAGTGGAACTTTTCTAAGTGGTGAGTTAAAACCAGAGGGAGAGTGAACAAGTTTTACTTTTTGTTTGCTGGGTAGCATTTTTGGGGCTTTTCCTTTTAGCTTTTCAATTAGCCTTTTCTGTCACTTTTTAAATAGCTTTTTTTTTTTTTTCTTCTTTGGTTCCTTCAGGCTATTAAGTAGGGGGAGGGGTGATTGCTCACAGGTGCCTGCAGTCTATATAACTGTGTGTAGGACTCATCCTGAGCCTGCTCATTGGGAGATTGCTGGAACTTATACCAAGTGGAACTTTTCTAAGTGGTGAGTTAAAACCAGAGGGAGAGTGAACAAGTTTTACTTTTTGTTTTCTGGGTAGCATTTTTGGGGCTTTTCCTTTTAGCTTTTCAATTAGCCTTTTCTGTCACTTTTTAAATAGCTTTTTTTTTTCTTTTTTTTTTTTTTTTTCTTCTTTGGTTCCTTCAGGCTATTAAGTAGGGGGAGGGGTGATTGCTCACAGGTGCCTGCAGTCTATATAACTGTGTGTAGGACTCATCCTGAGCCTGCTCATTGGGAGATTGCTGGAACTTATACCAAGTGGAACTTTTCTAAGTGGTGAGTTAAAACCAGAGGGAGAGTGAACAAGTTTTACTTTTTGTTTGCTGGGTAGCATTTTTGGGGCTTTTCCTTTTAGCTTTTCAATTAGCCTTTTCTGTCACTTTTTAAATAGCTTTTTTTTTTTTCTTTTTTTTTTTTTTTTCTTCTTTGGTTCCTTCAGGCTATTAAGTAGGGGGAGGGGTGATTGCTCACAGGTGCCTGCAGTCTATATAACTGTGTGTAGGACTCATCCTGAGCCTGCTCATTGGGAGATTGCTGGAACTTATACCAAGTGGAACTTTTCTAAGTGGTGAGTTAAAACCAGAGGGAGAGTGAACAAGTTTTACTTTTTGTTTGCTGGGTAGCATTTTTGGGGCTTTTCCTTTTAGCTTTTCAATTAGCCTTTTCTGTCACTTTTTAAATAGCTTTTTTTTTTTCTTTTTTTTTTTTTTTTTTCTTCTTTGGTTCCTTGCGCGCCTGCTATCCCCGGCTCTTAAAGGAGATGTACTCCCATTTGCCCACCGCTGCCATTGTGCATATGCGTTTATCGGCTTGCAGCGGTCGGCAATTAGTTAACAATTAGTTTTTTTTTCTTCTTTGGTTCCTTCAGGCTATTAAGTAGGGGGAGGGGTGATTGCTCACAGGTGCCTGCAGTCTATATAACTGTGTGTAGGACTCATCCTGAGCCTGCTCATTGGGAGATTGCTGGAACTTATACCAAGTGGAACTTTTCTAAGTGGTGAGTTAAAACCAGAGGGAGAGTGAACAAGTTTTACTTTTTGTTTGCTGGGTAGCATTTTTGGGGCTTTTCCTTTTAGCTTTTCAATTAGCCTTTTCTGTCACTTTTTAAATAGCTTTTTTTTTTTCTTTTTTTTTTTTTTTTTTCTTCTTTGGTTCCTTGCGCGCCTGCTATCCCCGGCTCTTAAAGGAGATGTACTCCCATTTGCCCACCGCTGCCATTGTGCATATGCGTTTATCGGCTTGCAGCGGTCGGCAATTAGTTAACAATTAGTTTTTTTTTCTTCTTTGGTTCCTTCAGGCTATTAAGTAGGGGGAGGGGTGATTGCTCACAGGTGCCTGCAGTCTATATAACTGTGTGTAGGACTCATCCTGAGCCTGCTCATTGGGAGATTGCTGGAACTTATACCAAGTGGAACTTTTCTAAGTGGTGAGTTAAAACCAGAGGGAGAGTGAACAAGTTTTACTTTTTGTTTGCTGGGTAGCATTTTTGGGGCTTTTCCTTTTAGCTTTTCAATTAGCCTTTTCTGTCACTTTTTAAATAGCTTTTTTTTTTTTTTTTTTTTTTCTTCTTTGGTTCCTTCAGGCTATTAAGTAGGGGGAGGGGTGATTGCTCACAGGTGCCTGCAGTCTATATAACTGTGTGTAGGACTCATCCTGAGCCTGCTCATTGGGAGATTGCTGGAACTTATACCAAGTGGAACTTTTCTAAGTGGTGAGTTAAAACCAGAGGGAGAGTGAACAAGTTTTACTTTTTGTTTGCTGGGTAGCATTTTTGGGGCTTTTCCTTTTAGCTTTTCAATTAGCCTTTTCTGTCACTTTTTAAATAGCTTTTTTTTTTTCTTTTTTTTCTTCTTTGGTTCCTTGCGCGCCTGCTATCCCCGGCTCTTAAAGGAGATGTACTCCCATTTGCCCACCGCTGCCATTGTGCATATGCGTTTATCGGCTTGCAGCGGTCGGCAATTAGTTAACAATTAGTTTTTTTTTCTTCTTTGGTTCCTTAAGGCTATTTAGTAGGGGGAGGGGTGATTGCTCACAGGTGCCTGCAGTCTATATAACTGTGTGTAGGACTCATCCTGAGCCTGCTCATTGGGAGATTGCTGGAACTTATACCAAGTGGAACTTTTCTAAGTGGTGAGTTAAAACCAGAGGGAGAGTGAACAAGTTTTACTTTTTGTTTGCTGGGTAGCATTTTTGGGGCTTTTCCTTTTAGCTTTTCAATTAGCCTTTTCTGTCACTTTTTAAATAGCTTTTTTTTTTTCTTTTTTTTTTTTTTTTTCTTCTTTGGTTCCTTGCGCGCCTGCTATCCCCGGCTCTTAAAGGAGATGTACTCCCATTTGCCCACCGCTGCCATTGTGCATATGCGTTTATCGGCTTGCAGCGGTCGGCAATTAGTTAACAATTAGTTTTTTTTTCTTCTTTGGTTCCTTCAGGCTATTAAGTAGGGGGAGGGGTGATTGCTCACAGGTGCCTGCAGTCTATATAACTGTGTGTAGGACTCATCCTGAGCCTGCTCATTGGGAGATTGCTGGAACTTATACCAAGTGGAACTTTTCTAAGTGGTGAGTTAAAACCAGAGGGAGAGTGAACAAGTTTTACTTTTTGTTTGCTGGGTAGCATTTTTGGGGCTTTTCCTTTTAGCTTTTCAATTAGCCTTTTCTGTCACTTTTTAAATAGCTTTTTTTTTTTCTTTTTTTTTTTTTTTTCTTCTTTGGTTCCTTCAGGCTATTAAGTAGGGGGAGGGGTGATTGCTCACAGGTGCCTGCAGTCTATATAACTGTGTGTAGGACTCATCCTGAGCCTGCTCATTGGGAGATTGCTGGAACTTATACCAAGTGGAACTTTTCTAAGTGGTGAGTTAAAACCAGAGGGAGAGTGAACAAGTTTTACTTTTTGTTTGCTGGGTAGCATTTTTGGGGCTTTTCCTTTTAGCTTTTCAATTAGCCTTTTCTGTCACTTTTTAAATAGCTTTTTTTTTTTTTTTTTTTTTTCTTCTTTGGTTCCTTCAGGCTATTAAGTAGGGGGAGGGGTGATTGCTCACAGGTGCCTGCAGTCTATATAACTGTGTGTAGGACTCATCCTGAGCCTGCTCATTGGGAGATTGCTGGAACTTATACCAAGTGGAACTTTTCTAAGTGGTGAGTTAAAACCAGAGGGAGAGTGAACAAGTTTTACTTTTTGTTTGCTGGGTAGCATTTTTGGGGCTTTTCCTTTTAGCTTTTCAATTAGCCTTTTCTGTCACTTTTTAAATAGCTTTTTTTTTTTTTTTTTTTTTCTTCTTTGGTTCCTTCAGGCTATTAAGTAGGGGGAGGGGTGATTGCTCACAGGTGCCTGCAGTCTATATAACTGTGTGTAGGACTCATCCTGAGCCTGCTCATTGGGAGATTGCTGGAACTTATACCAAGTGGAACTTTTCTAAGTGGTGAGTTAAAACCAGAGTTTAAAACAGGAGATTATAACAGGGGTCATAGTACCTGTGTAGTGTGAGTACATGAGTGTTGTCTGAGTAGTGTGTGTGTGGATCGTTAGTACTTGTGTATTGTGTATTGTATACTTGAGTATTGCGAGTGTACATAGGTCTGCGACTGTTCTGCGATTGCACGTAGGTCTGTGAGTACCTGTGTATTGTCTTGTGTACCTGTGTACCTGTGTATTGTCTTGTTGTGTACCTGTGTATTCTCTTGAGTATTAGTGCCAGGAAGCTAGCTGTTAGGTAATTTGGACAGGGTAAAATCCCCAAATCCTCACTAAATTTAATAGGTACGATGCCCGGCGGGTGTGGAGAGGCGACTCTTTGTACATCTTGCCGCATGTATGCGTTCCTTGATCATCAGATCGAGGGCGAATACTGCTGTGCAAAATGTAAGCACATTGTTTCCCTGGAAGCCCAGGTTCTGAATCTGGGGAAGCAACTGTCAGCACTGAGAAGTCCCTCCATACTAAAGGAGAGCCAGGAACGTACACGGCAGGTGCCGGCAGGGGCCAGCACAGAGGCGGGTGGAGACAAAGAGGTGCTGGCACTAGCAAAGAGTAGATGGGTGACAGTCAGGAGGGGCAGAGGGGGAAATGCCAGGGAGGCCGATCCAGGACTGGAGCATCCCAATAAGTACGCTACTTTGAGTGACATTGGTGAAACCAGTCAGGGACCAGCACTGCTGGAGATGAGGGACTCTCCTAGCTGCCGGGGGAAGAACTCCTCCAGTGAGAGTGGGGGGGCAGCAAAGGGAAAGGAAAGACAGATTCTGGTGGTAGGGGACTCAATTCTTAGAAGGACAGAAAGGGCAATCTGTAACCAAGACCTGAAGCGCCGAACAGTATGTTGTCTACCGGGCGCTCGGGTTCGGCACATCACGGATCTTGTGGACAGATTACTGGGAGGGGCTGGGGAAGACCCGGCTGTCATGGTGCACGTTGGCACCAATGACAAAGTCAGAGGCAGATGGAGTGTCCTAAAGAACGATTTTAGGGACTTAGGAGCTAAATTGAGGAAAAGGACCTCCAAGGTAGTATTCTCAGGAATACTACCGGTACATCGAGCCACACCAGAAAGGAAGAGGGAGATTAGGGAAGTAAACAAGTGGCTGAAGAGCTGGTGTAGTAAGGAGGGGTTTGGGTTCCTGGAGGACTGGGCCGACTTCTCAGTTGGTAACCGGTACTATAGAAGGGACGGACTGCACCTAAATGAGGAGGGTGCAGATCTGCTGGGAAGGAAGATGGCCAAAAAGTTAGAGGGGTTTTTAAACTAGGCGATGGGGGGGAGGGTCCAGAGGCAGAGATAGCCAGCGCGGAAGATATTCCAGAGGGTAGTATTGGGGGCATTAGTGGTAGGTTAACCAAAGCACAAAAACACAAGGTGAGTATAGTAGCAAGTCCTAGTTGCAATCTCGAAACACCCAATACGAGGACAATATGCGACCGGTCTAAACTATGTGGCATGTTCACCAATGCCAGGAGCATGGCGGACAAAATGGGTGAACTAGAGATACTGTTGTACGAGGAGGATTTGGATTTTGTGGGAATTTCAGAGACCTGGTTCAACAGCTCTCATGATTGGCTGGCAAACATTCAAGGGTATACTCTATACCGCAAGGATAGAGAGGGTAAAAAAGGGGGAGGGGTATGCCTATATATCAAGAATAATGTACAAGTGAATGTGAGAGATGACATCACTGAGGGAGCTAGAGAGGAGGTGGAATCCTTATGGGTAGAGCTCCAAAGGGATAAAGCTAAGGGGAAAATAATACTGGGAGTATGCTATAGGCCCCCAAACCTGAGGGAGGAAGTGGAGACGGATCTCCTATCACAAATTGGATTAGCAGCAAGAATGGGAAGTGTTATCATAATGGGGGATTTTAATTATCCAGACATAGACTGGGCGGAGGGAACCGCACATTCATTTAAGGCTCGCCAGTTCCTTAATGTCTTGCAGGACAATTTTATGGGTCAGATGGTAGACGCACCAACTAGAAATAAAACATTACTGGATCTACTGATTACCAACAATACAGACCTGATCACGGATGTGGAAATGCGGGGCAATTTAGGTAACAGTGATCACAGGTCAATTAGTTTCAGTATAAATCACACAAATAGGAAACATAAAGGGAATACAAAGACACTGAATTTCAAAAGAGCCAACTTCCCTAAACTACAAACCTTGCTAAAAGGCATAAACTGGGATAAAATATTAGAAACAAAGAATACGGAGGAGAGATGGGTTTGCTTTAAGAGCATATTAAATAAGGGCATTAGCCAATGTATCCCATTGGGTAATAAATTTAAAAGAGCGAACAAAAGTCCTGGATGGTTTAACTCCAATGTAAAAATGCATATAAAAGCAAAGGAGAAGGCCTTCAAAAAATACAAGGTTGAGGGATCATCCTCAGCATTCAGACTTTATAAAGAATGCAACAGGATATGTAAAGGTGCAATTAGGACAGCTAAGATAGAACATGAAAGACACATAGCGGAGGAGAGCAAAAAAAATCCCAAGAAATTCTTTAAGTATGTAAACAGTAAAAAAGGGAGGACAGACCATATTGGCCCCATAAAGAATGAGGAAGGACATCTGGTTACAAAGGATGGGGAGATGGCGAAGGTATTGAATTTATTCTTCTCCTCAGTCTTCACGAGTGAATCGGGGGGCTTCAGTAACCAAAACTGCAGTGTTTATCCTCATGACACAACACAGGAAGCACCTCCATGGTTAACAGAGGACGGAATTAAAATTAGACTTGAGAAACTTAACATTAATAAATCACCGGGACCAGATGGCTTGCATCCGAGGGTACTTAGGGAACTCAGTCAAGTGATTGCCAGACCGTTGTTCCTAATTTTTACAGATAGTCTACTGACTGGAATGGTACCAGCTGATTGGAGAAAAGCCAATGTAGCACCTATATTTAAAAAGGGCCCAAAATACATCCCTGGGAATTACAGACCAGTTAGCCTAACATCGATAGTATGTAAACTCTTGGAGGGGATGATAAGGGACTATATACAGGATTTTAGTAATACGAACAATATCATTAGCAGTAATCAGCATGGATTCATGAAGAATCGTTCTTGCCAAACCAATCTATTAACCTTCTATGAGGAGGTGAGTTGCCATCTAGATAAAGGAAGGCCTGTAGACGTGGTGTATCTGGATTTTGCAAAAGCATTTGACACAGTTCCCCATAAACGTTTACTGTACAAAATAAGGTCTGTTGGCATGGACCATAGGGTGAGTACATGGATTGAAAACTGGCTACAAGGGCGAGTTCAGAGGGTGGTGATAAATGGGGAGTACTCAGAATGGTCAGGGGTGGGTAGTGGGGTGCCCCAGGGTTCTGTGCTGGGACCAATCCTATTTAATTTGTTCATAAACGATCTGGAGGATGGGATAAACAGTTCAATCTCTGTATTTGCAGACGATACTAAGCTAAGCAGGGCAATAACTTCTCCGCAGGACGTGGAAACCTTGCAAAAAGACCTGAACAAATTAATGGGGTGGGCGACTACATGGCAAATGAGGTTCAATGTAGAAAAATGTAAAATAATGCATTTGGGTGGCAAAAATATGAATGCAATCTATACACTGGGGGGAGAACCTCTGGGGGAATCTAGGATGGAAAAGGACCTGGGGGTCCTAGTGGATGATAGGCTCAGCAATGGCAGGCAATGCCAAGCTGCTGCTAACAAAGCAAACAGAATATTGGCATGCATTAAAAGGGGGATCAACTCCAGAGATAAAACGATAATTCTCCCGCTCTACAAGACTCTGGTCCGGCCGCACCTAGAGTATGCGGTCCAGTTCTGGGCACCAGTCCTCAGGAAGGATGTACTGGAAATGGAGCGAGTACAAAGAAGGGCAACAAAGCTAATAAAGGGTCTGGAGGATCTTGGTTATGAGGAAAGGTTGCGAGCACTGAACTTATTCTCTCTGGAGAAGAGACGCTTGAGAGGGGATATGATTTCAATTTACAAATACCGGACTGGTGACCCCTCAATAGGGATAAAACTTTTTCGCAGAAGAGAGTTTACCAAGACTCGTGGCCACTCATTAAAATTAGAAGAAAAGAGGTTTAATCTTAAACTACGTAGAGGGTTCTTTACTGTAAGAGCGGCAAGGATGTGGAATTCCCTTCCACAGGCGGTGGTCTCAGCGGGGAGCATTGATAGCTTCAAGAAACTATTAGATGAGCACCTGAATGACCACAACATACAGGGATATACAATGCAATACTGACACATAATCACACACATAGGTTGGACTTGATGGACTTGTGTCTTTTTTCAACCTCACCTACTATGTAAGGTTTTGGACAAAAGTCCCTCCTTCTATGAAAGGATTTTTGGATTGGACAATGAGAAAATGTAATAATTTTTCCATCTGTTCTGCCAATACCCCAAACTGAGATTGCATCTGACCCATTTGGTCCTGTAAACTACTTCTATTTTTCCAATGAACCTTTGTGGGTGCATTTCGGAATCAGAAGCTTGAGGCTTTTCAGAAATTACTAGAACCCTTTTATCATCTGGATTGGGTGTAACGTTCCTCTGATTGGGAGGACCGGAGTTTTTAACAACTTCAGTGTGAATACTTTTTGGAGCCTCCAATTGTCCCTGTTTCTTTTTAAATTGAGCCTCAGCTATTATCTGAGCAGGTCTTTTAAATTTATCCTGAGGCTTGCCACTGTTTTGTAAAACAGTAAAAAGGGAGGTGCTCTCTGTTATTAGCCAATCCAGACCTTTCCTGGGATTGTACTTCCTGGCCAAAATAACTTTTATTTCATATTTCATAAAATAGTTGGGTGAATAGTTGGGTGAACTCATTCAAAATTCGGGTTTTTCTCAGCCAGGCTATAGGCATTCTTGAGAACTATTAAAAATTCTCTGGGACTTTGATTCGGCCTACATTTTAAAATTTAAAGTGTCCTTCTGGCAGCAATAGCTGACTTTTAGAGACCAAGTTCTGTCTTTATTTACCATTCTTCTTTGATATAAGATATCACCTGATATTTTACCAATTCTCAGTTTTTTCTGTGATGAAGACCAATTTAATTTTCTGCATCAGCAGGACCGGCTACACTAGAAATATCTTCAGTGTCAGTCATTTTTCAATATTGCAACAATGGCAATATCAAAAAATAAAAAAATATTATTATTTTTATAATTTTAAATGACAATAAAATATATATAAAATTTGCACAATTATATCACTTGTTTCAAACTTTGACAGATCTCGCTGGGGCCTCCATAATATGTCAAATGTTTATACTGAAATATTAAACCAGTATTATATTTACTGAATTATGCAAAATCTGTGTTTAAGGAGATTTTCACATTTTTCTACAATTTAACCAATTAATTCAAGTTTGTTTATCCATGCTAATTTGAAAACGAGTGAGTACAACAATGTGCTAAAAATATATATATATATTAACTAAAATTCAGTGTAGAATAATATCAGATATATTTGGTGATATACAAAAAGATATATCATTTCAAATATCAAATATATGGGTGATACAGATGATAATACATTTTACCACAATCTCTTGTTACAACATCTCATATTTCAACGCCCACAAATGTTTGATAGCAGGTTCTCAAATTTTCCGCCAACAAAACTTTGTTGTCGGAAAGTCCGATCGTGTGTACACAAGTCTGCGCACAAAAGTTCACACATGCTCGGAATCAAGCAGAAGGATCCGCACTGGCTATTGAACTTCCTTTTTCTCGGCTCGTCGTACGTCTTGTATGTCACCGCGTTTCTCATGTTCGGAATTGTTGGCCCACATTTGTGTGACCGTGTGTATGCAAGACAAGTTTGAGCCAACAACCTTCGAACAAAAATCCATGGTTTTGTTGGCGGAAAGTCTGATCGTGTGTACAGGGCATTAGACTTAGTAATCCTTTGGTAAATTCAGTTATCATGCCTATAACTACTCCAATATAATTTACTAAGATATTGGGGATTATTGTTAATATGATTGCTTGCAGTGTATAATATTGTCTGGGCTGGGCTCAGCCCTTCCTTCTCTGAGCTGGCGGCTCAGCTGTTGGCTAATTGCCAGCTCCCATCTCTCTCCGCAAGTTACTCAGCTGTTGTTGATATCCTGCTCGTCAGTCCTGCCTACTTAAGCCGTCCAGTTCAGAGGAGCTCTGCCTTCGCCTTGGTCAACATCACAAGAAACAGCTCCTGCATTCTCGATTAAAGACTGGCTTTGCTGACATCCCTTCTCGCTACAGATCCTGCTTGCTGTTCCACTACTTTGATCCCTGACTTCTGGCTTGGCTGACTATTTGTTCTGGTTACTGAACTTTGGCTATGTTTTGACTGTGTTTGTTCTTTTTACTTTTATTATTAAACAAGTGTAATGTAACTGTACTTCTGTCTCAGTCTGATTTCTTGCTTTCTGACAAATATATAGTATTTTGAAAACACAGTTTATAAAAACACACTATTTGCCGACAACTGCATAAAGAAAACAAGGCTACACAACTAATACTAAAGGCCTTTTCTCAATTTCCATGAAGCATCTTCCTAGTTTCTGCCTACAACCAAAGCTTATCCTCCCCCATTTTGCAAAATTCAAAATGCAACCCACCACAAATGTTTGGCAGTTTTTTGACTCCACTTCTCAAACAACTACAGCCAAGGTAGCCAACATATTTCACTTCCCTATCTCCTTACCTGTTCACCCTAAACAACAGTTTATATTATGCCAACAAAATCACACACACATACACATACATAAATGAAAAAAGTGTTTGGGCAATCACAATAATCTAATGTGTCAGCTTGCGAGATAGGATTCAGTCTCCTTGGAGATTAACAGCTGACTTAAGAACAAAGATACATCTAAGTGTACTAAAGCCACCTTAGGTTATTATGACATTTTGAAAACTATTTGACATTTGCCTTATTTGTTTATGCCACTGCTAAGCTAAACTGAAATGATGGCTCGGCCAAAGCACTGAATTGGTGGAAATAATATAAACACTCATCGGTCAGCAAATACACAGGAGCCCTCAGGTGTCTCTACAATGGCTTCTGTTGTTATACTTTACAAAGACGATTCTGTCTTTTAATTCTGATAAGACATTACATTGGAAAAAGATAAATGGGATTACACATTTCTGCAGCACAATAATAAAGGAATCATTCAAGATCGGAAAAAAGTCTTAATGAGTCTAAAGCAAAAGCTGCTTGATTGTCAACCAAGTCTAAAATAAGAGCTATATGGTTTGCAAGAAGATGCTAATTTTGAGTGTCTTTTCATCATTTTGTTCTGTTTAAATACAGCTCTCTGATTTCTCTTTCAAACATGTTTTAACCTAATATTGTATGCATCTACAAACCTACACTAATTGCCAACAGGCCCTCCACTCATAGTAAATCTATACAGGGCATTGTTTAGCTATTACACTGCTAATTTAAGGGCTAGTTCACCTTTACCAAAAAAATTGCCTATGCAAGTAAGGGGCGTCTGCAGATTAAAACAAAACTGTTCAGCTTTGTTTAAAGTTAAATAATGTCCTTACTATAGGTGTAGGCCATTTACGTACCTCCCAAAGCCTGGCTGAAAAACTCCCAGAGATGGCATCATCCTGTCCTGCCTTGTTGCTAGGATGTTGTTAAGACACTCCTAGCCAATTCAACACCCCCCCCCCTGCCTGCACTCTCTCCCCTGTTGCAATAGTTTTGAGCTTAGAGATGCTGTGAGGAGTAACAGCTGGGAGTGTCTTAGCAACATCCTAGCTACAAAGCAGTACAGGATGATGCCATCTCTGGGAGTTTTTCAGCCAGGCTCTGGGAGGTACACAAATGACCTACACCTATAGCAACAGCATTATCCAACTTTATTCAAAGCTACGTAGTTTGTTATTATCTACAGATACCCTCTACAAGCATAAGCAGTTTTTTGGTAATGGTAAACTAACCCATTAAAAACAAAGTCTAGTTGTCTGCACTTCCACTGGGAAGATTCACCCTCACTTCCTGTCCTAGTCACACAGTTCCAATATGAACAGTTAGTGATAGCAACAAAAGCACATTTATTAAGTATAGTGGGAAGGGATCTGAATGTGTCTTCTATTTCAGTGACACCTACACCTTTCTTTCCCTATGGTTACCAGGGCAGGAAGCCACCCCTCCCAGGAGAACACAGTGATAATTGCTAGTAGCTATAGCTGGTGGTAATAATTGTATGCTAAAACTCAGACATGCTGGTTGTACCAAAGTCAATCGATGGATCGACTTGGGTACAATCAGCCTACCTATGGATGGACAAACAAATGGCAATGACCCCAACCTATAACTAACCTATGCAGCAAGGAGCACAGTGAAGGGCAACGCATGTCAAAAAGCAAACAAACTTCCCAGCTTACTTACCAGTCAGCCCTAAACATTTCAAATTGACCCTAAGACTTTACATTAAAAACAAGGGGTTTAGATTGCATATATTTGCAAATATATGCATGAGCTGCAGCAGCCATGTCATGGCACTCCAGTGTACTGCAGTCCAGTTGTTGAATTGGTGTGAAATGGGGTCCTAAAGAAGACCAAAAACCTTTTTCAAAGCAGAGCTCCACCCAAAAGGGAAAGCTCCACTTATTTGCCCCCCCTTCCGCTGCCACATTTGGAACCTTTCAGGGGGAGTGTGTACCTGGTTTTGACAGGTACCTGCTCCCACTTTCGGCTGACTTCTCTGCGGCAAAGTCACCTAGAAGTTCAGGTGATTTGGGTCTTTTTCACCCAGAGGTGTGTGAGGAGCAGCTGCTGCGGTGTAGGCCTGAAGCCTGAGACCTAGCCATGTGTTCAGGGGCATGTGAGAGGAAGTTGCCAGAGAGACAACACCTCTTGTTGTCTGTGGCATGCCGAGAGGGATGGAGTTCTGAGGAAGTGCCAGAGGAGACTCTTCGTAAGCTGGGGACTATGAAGTGGCTGGGAAAGCTTCAGGAGAGAACTCATCCAAGGAAATTCAGTGGGATGCTATGAGTTGAGTTTATTGCTATAGGAGACAGCTGTTGCTACAATGTACAGATTGCTGGATTCAGCTTAAAGGCACTCTTTCTGTACTGCTGTCTGCCTTTTTCTACATTTTGTCTGAGGAGTCTTCCGGTCTGCTAGTCTGCTATTCTATTTGACCAAAGGGTGTCCTGTGCCCTACCCCTCTCTCCCACATTTTCCTGTTTAGAGGAATAAACCTCTCTTTGTTCATTCTCAATCAGCCATCACTCCAGGCATACTGACTCTTTGACACAACTTTTTCCTCTTCATTTGGGTGATTAACGGTGCTTACTATCTATGGTCCTGCATGTGCAGAGAGCTGATCTGCATTTTGGCTACACCTACTTCAGGTCTGCCGGGTGTGATAATATACGCTGCTGGGATTCGCGCATTATATATAACTTTGCAAAAAGGTAATTTTTCTTCTTCACTGAAGTGCGCTGATGAGGCTGCATTGATGGGCACTGATGGGCATTGATAAGGTTGCACTGATGGACATTGATAAGGCTGCACTGATGGGCACTGATGAGACGACATTGATGGGCACTGATATGGCTACACTGATGAGGCAGCACTAATGGGCACTGATAAGGCGGCACTGATAGGAACCGATGACGAGGCACTGACAAGGCTGTACTGATGAGGCAGCATTGATGGGCACTGATAAACTGCACTAACATGCATATGTTGATAATCAGTGCCCTGATTATCAGTGTAAACAATGTACTCACTGTGCCCTGTCAGATCGGCTCTCCATTCCTTGTACCTGTGTAAAAAAAGGAGATCCGATAACCGGCAAGTCTGTTTACATGTGTCCAAAGCACACCTTGCAATCCCAGAGCACGCCCCAGGGCGCAGATGGGGGGCCACCACATGGGAGGATGTCCATGGATGTCCTTCCAGAACTGGAGGTCCACGCTGTAGCCAAATTTTGGCTATAGCATGGGCAGAAAGTGGTTAAAAATGCCTTAAAGCGGTAGTAAACTCTCCAAAAGATACATGATTGAAACAATATTCAAATCAAAATATGTATGTACAATAAACTGGGCACTAAGAGTATGCCCAAAAATCGTTCTGTCATAAATCCTTATATTAGAAACGCTGCTGCTCGATATTAGCTGGCGCTATACCAACTCTGGTCTTCCGCATCTGTCTTCTAATTTACTTCCGCCCGCATAGCTTTTCCAATCCATAATCCCAGGCGTGCGCAGTTATAGCATTATCCAAGCCTCTTCTTTGTTTGCGGTTACTATGGAAACGAAGTCTAGCGAATCGGAGAATATCCTGTTGCTGTCTTACTCAAGAATCGAGGTAATACAGTAAGCAGACAAATTCCCCATATGATTACCTCCTGGAGTAGGCAGGTGAGCAGGACGATGTGTCTTTACACTACATGTGCATTTCCCCTACATTTTAAACACAGGTCTAAAACTCATATATGTATATAATTTCATAAATATATTGCATTAATAAAATATTTTTTGATAAATTGATAAATACAGTGACTTAAAAAATATTTATACCCCTTGACATTTTCCACATTTTGCCATGTTACAACCAAAAACGTAAATGTATTTTATTAGGATTTTATGTGATAAACCAACACAAAGTGGCGCATTATTGTGAAGTGGAAGGAAAATGATTAAATGGTTTTAAATTTTTTTTTTATAAATAAATATCTGAAAAGTGTGGCATGCATTTGTATTCAGCCCCTTTACTCTGATACCCCTAACTAAAATCTAGTGGAACCAGATGCTTTCAGAAGTTACCTAATTAATAAATAGGGTCCACCTGTGTGTAATTTAATCCCAGTATAAATACAGCTGTTCTGTGAAGCCCTCGGAGGTTTGTTAGAGAACCTTAGTGAACAAACCGCATCATGAAGGCCAAGGAACACACCACACAAGTTAAGAATAATGTTGTGGAGAAGTTTAAAGCAGGGTTAGATTATAAAAAAATATACCACACTTTGAACATCTCATGGAGCACTGTTCAATTCATCATTCGAAAATGGAAAGAGTATGGCACAACTGCAAGCCTACCAAGACATGGCCATCCACCTAAACTGACAGGCCAAGCAAGGAGAACATTAATCAGAGAAACAGCCAAGAGGCCCATGGTAACTCTGGAGGAGATGCAGAGATCCACAGCTCAGGTGGGTGTCAGAAACCATGAATCAGACTGTGTCAGAAGTACAGTTAAATCTCACTTGTTTAATAATAATAAAAAAAAGTTAAACAGAGTAAATGTAGTCAAAACATAGCCAGAGTTCAGGAACCTGGAACAGATAGTCAGACAAGCCAAAACGTCAGGGAGCCAGAGATGAGCATAGTAGAACAGGAAGCAGGATCTGGAGCCATAAGAAATGTCAGCCAAGCAAGTCTTTAACAGGAACACAGGAAAGCATCTCTAGAGATGTGCCCAAGGCAAAGGCAGAGATTATCTGGGCTGTACGGCTTAAGTAGGCAGAATGACGATCAGGATATCATCAACAGGTGAGTCACTGCGGAGAGATAGGAGCTGGCAATTAGCTGACGGCTGAGCAGCCAGCTCAGAGAAGGAAGGGCTGAGCCCAGCCTTGACAGTAACCCCTCCTTAATGACCCCTCCCCCTTGGAGGACCACCAGGCTTGAGGGGAAAACATCTATGAAAATCACGAAGAAGGACAGGGGCATGTACGTCTGAGGATGAGACCCAAGAGCGTTCCTCCGGACTGTAACCTTTCCAATGCATCAGGTACTGTATGCGCCCACGGAACCTATGGTAGTCAATAATGGACTGTACTTCATACTCCTCAGTTAGGATGAGGCACCGAGGTGGTAAAGCGGTTGCAGACCAAAGGTTTTAATAAGGAGACATGAAATACATTTGAGATATGCATATTAGAAGGAAGGTCTAATGCGTAAGCCACTGGGTTAATCCTGCGAAGAATATGGAAAGGCCCAATAATCTGAGGTGCAAACTTCAGAGAGGGAGCACTAAGTCAGAGGTTGCGAGATGACAGCCAGACCCTGTCCCGAACCTGGTAGGAAGGCGCAAGCAGGCCTCTGCGGTCAGCATGGAGTCTATACCTATCATTAGCATGTCGCAAAGCCTCCTGGTCTTGTGCCCAAGTGGAACGAAGACCACGGAGATGCTCCTCTAACGCAGGAATACTCTGCAGAACACATGAGTCAGGCAACATGGAAGGTTGGAAACCATAGTTTGCCATAAACGGGGACAATCGGGAAGCAGAATTCAAGGCACTATTGTTAGCAAACTCCCCCCATGGTAAAAGGTCTGACCATTTATTATGATGGTCAGAAATATAGCAATGTAGGAATTGCTCCAAGGACTGATTGGCTCGTTCTGCGGCCCCATTAGACGGTGATACGCAGAGGAGAAAGCAAGCTGAATTCCCAACTGTGCACAAAAGGCTCGCCAGAACCAGGACACAAACTGACTACCCCTGTCCGAGACAATCACATTGGGTAGCCCATGTAAGCGAAAGATCTCCCGAGTAAAAATGGAAGCCAGTTCCTTAGAAGTGGGCAACTTCTTAAGTGGAATACAATGAGACATTTTAGAGAACCGGTCAACCACCATAAGGATAAGTGTGTTGCCCTGGGTCTTGGGTAACTCCACAATGAAATCCATAGACAGGTGGGTCCAGGACCTCTCTCCATTGGGTATGGGTTGTAGGAGGCCCACTGCAAGGTGTAGTGGAGTCTTACTCTGAGCACACATGGACCAGGCAGCTATGAAGGCAGTTACATCAGCATGTAGACTAGGCCACCAGAATTGTAGGGAAGAGTTGATTCTTCCCAGGGTGACCAGCAGCCGTGGGAGAATGGTAAGTTCAGAGCACGGCAGTATGGAGACTCTCTGGGACAAAGCAGCGGTCACAAGGTTTCTAAGGAGGAGCATGAACCTGAGCAGCAAGAATTTTGTCACCCAAAGGAGAAGTGAGACTGGTGTGAACCGTAGCCATAATACGATCAGGAGGAATCACAGGAACGAGATCCGACTCCATCTTGGAAGTGGAGGAAAATTGTCGCGACAAAGCGTCAGCCCTTACATTCTTAGTACCGGGTAAGAATGAGACAATGTAATTGAAACTAGACAAGAAAAGAGCCCATTGCACCCTACTAGGAGAGAGGCATTTATCCTCAGACAAGAATCTGGGATTCTTATGGTCAGTAAGAATGAGAACCTGCACAGTGGTACCTTCGAGGAGATGTCTCTATTCTTTCAGAGCTAAAATGATTGCTAACAGCTCTCTGTCACCAATCTCATAATTGCACTCCGCAGGTGACATCTTCTTGGAAAAGTAGCCACAAGAATGCGTAGAGACGAGAAGTTACGAATAAACTTCTGATAATAGTTGGCAAAGCCAAGAGAACGCTGCAGACCCCTATAATCAATACAAGGTCTCAGGTCACCATTCTTCTTCTTCACAAAGAAGAAACTAGCACCAGCAGAAGATGAGGATTTGCGGATGAAACCTTGAGAAAGTGCGTCTGCAACATACTCCTCCATGGCCTTATCCTCCAAGACCGAAAAAGGGTAAACCCAGCCATGAGGGGATATGGCACCAGGTTGAAAATCAATTGCGCATCAATTACGAGCGGTGTGGAGGCAAACTACCAGCTTGACCTTTGTCAAAGACATTGCTAAAATCACGGTACTCCTCCAGCAGAGGGGAGAGAGAAGTGCACAGGACCTTGGCTACCTTCTGGAAGCATGTCTTACTGCATTGTGGCGACCAAGAGAAACCTCCGCACGGAGTCAATCAAAAGAGGGGATGTGCTTCTGTAACCAAGGATAACCAATAAGCAGTGGAAACTTAGGTGAGGAAATAACTTGAAATAGGATTATCTCATAGTGAAGAGCCCCTACGGCCACGGACAACGGAACCATCTCATGAGTCACATGGGCAAGCTGTAGAGGTCTCCCTTCAAGAGCCACAATGGCAATTGGAGTGTCACGCAGCTGCAGCGGAACTGAGTGCTTCGATACAAAGGCAGCATCAATGAACAGGTCTGCAGCCCCAGAGATGATTAGAGCCTGTATCTCCATAGACGACTCAGCCCAAGAAAGGGTGACCGAAACCAGGGGCTTATCCTTCTGGATAACTGGGGATGAAACAACGCCACCTAAGGTCTGTCCATGACAGGACCTCAAGGTTCGGCGTTCCCTGGATGGGTAGGACAAGACTTCAAAAATTTCCTGCCTGGCCACAATAAAGGCACAATCTCTCCCTCCTCCTAGAGGTTCACACATCCACAGAGAGACGCATGAAGCCCAAGTGAATGGGTTCATCTTCAGTGACCAACTCGGTACCAGGAGGCATGGCATGGGGGTGAGGGAGGCAACGGTGGGACTGCAAAGCTCGGAGACAAATATACGAGAGGCTTCCGCAAGCGTTCCTTAAAAGAGAGTCTTTCTCTGAGTCTGGAGTCAATGAAGATGGCAAATGTGATCAACTTCTTCAGCTCAGTGGGTATATCTCGGGCTGCTATCTCATCCTTGATGGAATCCGAGAGACTATGAGAAAAAGCAGCCACGAGGGCCTCATTGTTCCAAGCAACCTCTGCTGCCAGAGTACGGAATTCAATGGCATAGTCGGCAACAGTTCTCGTACTCTGTTTGATGGACAAGAGGCACTTGGCAGCAGAAGCGGAGTATGCGGGAACGTCAAATACCCTTTTAAAGGAGGCCACAAACTCAGGGTAACTCAAGACAACAAGGTTTTCGCGTCTCCCATAGAGGGTTTGCCCAGGCCAAGGCTCTCTCAGAAAGCAAAGATATCACGAAACCTACTTTGCTTCTGTCTGTGGGAAATGCCTGGGGCAGCATCTCAAAGTATATTTCAACCTGATTGAGAAACCCTCTGCATTGGACTGGATTGCCCCCAAATTGCTGGGGAAGCGGAGCAGAAACAGACATACCTCTTACAGAGGTAATACTCGAGGCGGGTGCCTGCACAGAGACTGGCGCAGCAGCAGGGATGGCCTGCAACACATGTACTGTAGCAGACACAGTGAGAGATTCCAGGTGAGCCGTGCGAATCAGGAGCGTTTGTAACGCCATGGCAAACTGATCTATGCGGTGATCTTGCTCATCCAATCTAGAAAAAATATTACCAACAAGTGGATTGACTGTATCTTCTGAATTTATGGCCTTCTCCTACTGTCAGAAACCATGAAATCAGACCGAGACAGAAGTACAGTTAAATCACACTTGTTTAATAACAAAAGTGAATAGAACAAACGTAGTCAAAACATAGCCAGAGTTCAGGAACTGGAATGGATAGTCAGCCAAGCCAAATGTCAGGGAGCCGAAGATGAGTGTAGTAAACAGCAAGCAGGATCTGGAGCCAGAAGGGATGTCAGCCAAGCAAGTCTTTTAACAGGAATGCAGGAGTCTCTGTGTTGTTGACTAAGGAGAAAGCAGAGATCGTCTGGGCTGGACGGCTTAAGTAGGCAGGACTGACAAGCAGGATATCATCAACAGCTGAGTAACTGTGGAGTGATAGGAGCTGGCAATTGGCTGACAGCTGAGCGGCCAGCTCAGAGAAGGAAGGGCTGAGCCCAGCCCTGACACTTACAAAGAATGAAAGACAAGCTTTGCAGGAGTTAAAAATGCTAAGGATGTAATTATCAAAAAGAGTGATAAGGGGGGCAATGTAGTCCCTATGAAGGAAGAACATTATGTTAAAGAAATAAAGGGGCAATTAAATAACTTTGAGGTTTACAAAAAACTTTCTAATTCCCCCTTTCCAATAGAAAAACTAATCTATAAATTGACCCTGGGCTGTGAAGGAGGACTACTCAGTAAAAAGGAACAACATTTTTTTAAAAGTTGAAGAATATAATATCCCAGTCCTTTACATCATCCTGAAACTCCATACAAATCTCTCTGATCCGCCGTGCAGACCTATTGTGTCTTCCATAAATGGACCCTTGGAAAAAACTGGGCAATATATAGATGAGCTTTTAAAAACCATGGTACCCACTTTTAACTCCTTTGTTAGAGACACAAAGGATATCCTGGGCAAATTTCATGACACTGAAGTGGAAGAAAGTTGGTTATTGGAGCTTTTACACTTCAATTTCAGCATTTTTTTCTGGAAAAATGACATCCTGAGATGGCTCACCAAAATGAGTTTATTCTAAAAACTTGTTCAAGTTCAGTGAAACCTATTACCAACAAATATCTTGCACATCTATGGGGGCCTCATGGGCACCCTCCTATGTATGCCTGCACCTGGGTTTTTGGGAGGAGGTTTCTGTCTATGAACTGGAATTGTTCAATAAGTGGATGGGCCTATGGCTACATTATATTGATGACGCCTTGGTGCTCTGGAAAGGCACTATTTCAATTTTATCATTTACTTTTTCAATGAAATCATGTAATCAGTTAAACATCAAACTTACCTATAATTTTGATTCAAGATCGATTGCCTTTCTAGATCTAAAAATCACAAAAAAAATGGTCGATTAACTACATTCCTTTATAGAAAACCGACAGCAGCGAACACACTTCTTCGCACAGACAGATTCTATCCTAAACCTTTGGTGCATGGCATCCCGGTTGGTTAAATCCTCCGCGTTCGAAGGAATTGTACCAGTGACTCTGATTTTCAGAAAGAGGAATGAGATCTATGTTTTAGAGATAGAGGTTATAGCCATAAAGTTCCTAAAAAGGCTAAATTAAAAGCATTGAAACATGACAGGATATCTCTGTTACAGGAAAGAATCTCTATACCATCTGGACAATAGAAAATACAAAGGGAACCAGTAAGGTTCATACTTCAGTATAGCAATCAGTGGCCTAAAGTTAGAGAAATCCTGGACAAACACTGGTCCCTTTTGTCTCTTTGTTCTACACTATCAAATATAGTTGGTGATTATCCACACATGGTGGCGTGTAGGGCCCCTAATTTATCTGATATCCTTACTCAATCAGAATATGTACAGAGTCCTGGGGACTCTTGGCTGTCTTCTTTTCCAAGAACTACTTGCATGTTTCAACGTGGACATTGCCAGATTTGTGGATTTGTGGAACACACAGAGACATTTACAGATGCAGACAATGGGGGTTATTTAAGAAAGACAAATCCACTTTGCACTACAAGTGTAAACTACAAGTGCAAAGTGCACTTGAAATTGCACTGAAAGTACACTTGGAAGTGCAGTCGCTGTAAATATGAGGGGTAGATCCAGGCCCGGATTTACTCCCTTTGCCGCCCCAAGGCCGGGCCCTTCAATAAAGCCGCCCCCCCCCCCCCACACACACACACACACACACACACACCACCAGAAAGAGCCCCCAGACATGATACAAGAGATGGTCAAAGACTGCAGACATGATACAAGAGATGGTCAGAGACTGCAATCATAGTACAGGAGATGGTCAGAGATTGCAGACATGATACAGGAGACGGTCAGAGACTGCAGTTCCTATGGACATTAGTAGATAATGGCCGATAGGCCCTCTCACCTGACCCAGCGATACAGCAACGGTTCCCTCTGATCAGGAGTCAGCTCACTCTGAATTGCCCGTGGCGAGTCTGTTGGGTAGCACCCAGATCTGTATTCCTGCAATGACTCCATTCCTTTCTCCGCCAGGGATGGCGCCAGGCTGTGTGGCTTTCCCTCTGGTGGCGCAGGGCAGCGGTGTTCTCTCTCTGATGGTGTTCCCTCAGCACTGCCCTCTCCCTCTGGAGTCCTGGGTGTACTTTCCTGGGTGTAGACCCCCCCAGGACAAACCACCCCCCTCCATTAGTACAGACCCCCCCCCAGGACAAACCCCTTATCCATTAGTACAGACCCCCACCAGGACAAACCCCCCTCCCTTTATTAGTACAGATCCCCCCAGGACAAACCCCCCTCCCTTAGTACAGACCCCCCCTAGGACAAACCCCCCTCCCTTCATTAGTACAGACCCCCCCAGGACAAACCCCCCTCCCTTCATTAGTACAGATCCCCCCCAGGACAAACCCCCCTCCCTTAGTACAGACCCCCCTAGGACAAACCCCCCTCCCTTCATTAGTACAGACCCCCCCAGGACAAACCCCCCTCCCTTTATTAGTACAGACCCCCCCAGGACAAACCCCCCTCCCTTCATTAGTACAGACCCCCCCAGGACAAACCCCCCTCCCTTCATTAGTACAGACCCCCCAGGACAAACGCCCCTCCATTAGTACAAACCCCCCAGGACAACCCCCCTCCATTAGTACATACCCCCCAGGACAACCCCCCCTCCATTAGTACATACCCCCCAGGACAACCCCCCAGGACAACCCCCCTCCATTAGTACAACCCCCCCAGGTCAACCCCCCCTCCATTAGTACAAACCCCCCCAGGACAACCCCCTCTCCATTAGTACAAACCCCCCCAGGTCAACCCCCACCCCCTCCATTAGAACAGACCCCCCCAGGACAAACCCCCCTCCCTTCATTAGTACAGACCCCCCCAGGACAAACCCCCCTCCCTTCATTTTGACAGACCCCCACCAGGACAAACCCCCCTCCCTTCATTAGTACAGATCCCCCCAGGACAAACCCCCCTCCCTTAGTACAGACCCCCCCTAGGACAAACCCCCCTCCCTTCATTAGTACAGACCCCCCCAGGACAAACCCCCCTCCCTTCATTAGTACAGATCCCCCCCAGGACAAACCCCCCTCCCTTAGTACAGACCCCCCTAGGACAAACCCCCCTCCCTTCATTAGTACAGACCCCCCCAGGACAGACCCCCCCAGGACAAACCCCCCTCCCTTCATTAGTACAGACCCCCCCAGGACAAACCCCCCTCCCTTCATTAGTACAGACCCCCCAGGACAAACGCCCCTCCATTAGTACAAACCCCCCAGGACAACCCCCCTCCATTAGTACATACCCCCCAGGACAACCCCCCTCCATTAGTACATACCCCCCAGGACAACCCCCCTTCATTAGTACAACCCCCCCAGGTCAACCCCCCTCCATTAGTACAACCCCCCAGGACAACCCCCACTCCATTAGTACAAACCCCCCCAGGTCAACCCCCACCCCCTCCATTAGCACAGACCCCCCCAGGACAAACCCCCCTCCCTTCATTAGTACAGACCCCCCCCAGGACAAACCCCCCTCCCTTCATTAGTACAGACCCCCCAGGACAAACGCCCCTCCATTAGTACAAACCCCCCAGGACAACCCCCCTCCATTAGTACATACCCCCCCGGGGCAACCCCCCTCCATTAGTACAAACCCCCCCCCAGGTCAACCCCCCTCCATTAGTACAAACCCCCCTCAGGACAACCCCCTCTCCATTAGTACAAACCCCCCCAGGTCAACCCCCACCCCCTCCATTAGTACAGACCCCCAGGACAACCCCCCCCTTCATTAGCACAACCCCCCCAGACAAACCCCCCCTTCACTAGTACAGAGCCCCAGGACAACCCCCCCCTTCACTAGTACAGAGCCCCAGGACAACTCCCCCTCCATAAGTGAACAGATGGAGACAGGCTTGGGCGGGAGTGAGAGACACAAGAGAACACGCGCCCCCCCGCCCCCCGCACAGAGACCAGCCGCTCCGATCTCCGGCGGCTGCTCTCCTTCTCTGACAGGAGGAGGGAGGGGGGACAGGCTGAAGCCTCGAAAAAAACAGCAGCGGCGGCGGTGGGAGCGGAGGGAGCCGCGTCTGGACACAGAGAGTAGGAGGAGGGAGAGGAGCACTCTAGCGCTTCAGCGCCCCCACCTCTCTGGTGCCCGGGTGCGCTGCATGCTGCTAGGTTAGTGTGGGGGCGGCCGAGAAGTCATTGCAGGAGCGGCGCCGGGCCGCCCCTGTACCACTGCCGCCCCGAGGCCTGGCCTCGGTGGCCTTGTGGGAAATCCGGCCCTGGGTAGATCTGAAATGAGGGGAAGCTCTGCTGATGTTATCATCCAATCATGTGCAAGCTAAAATGCTGTTTTTTATTTCCCTTGCATGTCCCCCTCGAATCTACAGCAATTTTACTTCCAAGTGCACTTTCAGTGCAATTTCAAGTGCACTTTGCACTTGTAGTGCAAAGTGGATTTTCTTTTCGTAAATAACCCCCAATGTGAATACATTTAAAATTAATAGTCTGATTAACTGTGCAACCACAAAGGTAATCTACTGTCTGCAATGTCCATGCCAAAAGATGTATATTGCAAAAACGAAACGCCAACTGCGTATTAGAATAGGGGAACATTTGGGTAATATAAAACATAAGGAACCCAAAAGCCCCTTGGCACAACATTTTCCTTTGTATCATCAGTCAAAACCAATGGGTTACTAGTTAAGGGGATTTATGCACTTAAGATTAGTGTTTCTTAAAAAAGAGAAATTCTTGATGTATAGGTTAAATTCATTAATGCCTAAAGGGTTAAACAAGGAGTTAAATCTTCAGGTGTTCTTGGACTAATTAACGCATCTATTTAATTTTCTATTAATTTACTTACCTGCTCTACATTGCTTTATATTTTTCTGTTCTTTCCATGATATAGCTGTTTGTTATGAGTGAATTTGACTTGTATGGATGGACTAAATGTGCAATGGGACAGATATACTGTATATGAATTATTTTCATTGTAGATTTGCACCATTTTTCATTTGTATTTTTATTACCATCGTTTTTCACTATTATGTGGAACAATCCCAGTTATCTGCTACTATCTATTTGGATTCACATTCAATCTGTGTTATTTTAAAAGGTCACCTGTGGCTGGATTTAAAAGTTGTATAAATACTGTTCACAGCAAGAGTGCGCCATGTCCTGACGAAGCTAGATTCCCTAGTAGAATGTAGATGTAGATGCATGTCTTCACACGCCTGACACCACTCCATGCTCCTGCCTGCCTTCACCGTAGCTTGGACAGTTCAGCGGTTTAGTGCACACAGTTCATGAGCGAGACATTGCATCTCTGCAGCTTCACCATCATTTTCTGCCCCAGCGTTTGGCATGAGGTTATGCAATGATTAAGGCAAGCCATTATCCACACAGTTTGGAAAATAGATCTCTTCATCACTGAATTGCCTAAACCTCTGCTCCAGGGCTGAGTTACACATCTAGCATGGAAGCCATCCATCCCGGCGAGGCGTTTGCTTATCCCCTGTTTACACGGCTCATCACTTTGAGAAGCTGGGACCAGCTTGCAAGTTACCTGAAATCTTTGGAGACTTTTCTTTCTCCCACAAGGAATACATAAATATGCATGACTGTTTTTGCTTCTCATTTGCATTTTTTCATTATCCTCAGTGCTCATTACTGGAGATCAACTTTCTGTCATACACCTGTGCTGGCCATTGGCTTCATGCTTTCACATGGGTTGTTTGCTGCACATCGGCTAAACAGATTCTTTGTTTGATCTACAAGGAGTGTCATTCTGCTTGTGAGGTGTTCTGATCAGATTAATTAATCTGGATACACCTCTTTCATCAGCCATCAGAGAACTTTCTTCCTTTTCCCCTGTTTTTTGAGATGTTACCATCATCACAGTTTGAATGTGATTTTCATTTAAATTCTGTTGGATTATCTCAACATTCAATCATTCAATCATCTGTTTTCTAGCATGTATTTGTGTGCTGTCTGAGTGGTGTTTTGACGTTTTTAAATTATAGATAATGTTGTCTTTATTTTATAATGGTGAAAGGTTTATTTATTTTTCTTTGAGTGTTTTTTATATGAATTGTTGTTCATCAATAAACTTTATATATTTTTTTTTCATTTATGACTATGTACTCCTTCATTGCTAGATCCCTGTGGCTCATTTAAGTGGCACTTTGGATTGCATCTTCTCTCTGATGCGATTTTTGCATTTTCCACTTAGAAGCCGGCTTTGCCATGGTCGACCAAAGAAGTTGAGTGCTCGTGCTCAGCGTCATATCCAGAGGTTGTCTTTGGGGAACAGACGTATGAGTGCTGCCAGCATTGCTGCAGGGGTTGAAGGGTTGGGGGGGTCAGCCTGTCAGTGGTCAGACCATACGACGCACACTGCATCAAATTGGTCTGCATGGCTGTCGTCCCAGAAGGAAGCCTCTTCTAAAGATGATGCACAAGAAAGCCTGCAGACAGTTTGCTGAACACAAGCAGACTAAGGACATGGATTACTAGAACCATGTTCTGTGGTCTGATGAGACCAAGATCAACTTATTTGGTTCAGATGGTGTCAAGTGTGTGCGTCAGCAACCAGGTGAGGAGTGCAAAGACAAGTGTGTCTTGTCTACAGTCAAGCATGGTGGTGGGAGTGTCATGGTCTGGGGCTGTATGAGTGCTGCCGGTACTGGGGAGCTACAGTTCATTGAGGGAACCATGAATGCCAACATGTACTGTGACATATTGAAGCAAAGCATGAACCCCTCCCTTCAGAGACTGGGCCACAGGGCAGTATTCCAACATGATAACGACCCCAAACACACCTCCAAGACAAACACTGCCTTGCTAAAGAAGCTGAGGGTAAAGATGATGGACTGGCTAAGCATGTTTTCAGACCTAAACCCTATTGTGTATCTGTGGGGCGTCCTCAAACAGTAGGTGGAGGAGCGCAACCTGTGAAGCTCTGGTGAACTCCATGCCCAGGAGGGTTAAGGCAGTGATGGAAAATAATGGTGGCCACACAAAATATTGACACTTTGGGCCCAATTTGGACATTTTCACTTAGGGGTGTACTCACTTTTCTTGCCAGCGGTTTAGACATTATTATTATTGAAGCTGTACACTCACTACTTTACATTAGGCAAAAGAAAAAGAACTGTGCTAGGTGCTCAAAAAAATTATAAATATGAAAAATTTATTATAATAAAGAGACCGTGAAGTAGGTCCTGCTGCTGGACACTATAACCCCAATACAAGGGCAGAAGAAATGGATTTAAAGAAAAAACAGTGCAGCGCTGGACAAGTATGGCAAGTGAAAAAGAATTGTGAAAAAGTTGGTTCAAAAAATTTAATATAAAATAAAAAACAATAATAAATGACAATAAATAACCGTGACTAATAAATAAGCATCCAATCAAAGTCCATAGGTGATAGGAAACAAATGCAATAAAAACAAATAAAAGTTCTAAATATAGTGTAGGTGAAATCCAGAAATTACTGTATTCCATATGGAAATCTTGATCCATAATCCACCGCCAGTGCTGCCCACCACCTGGTGATAAAGTAGTAAAGACTTACCAGAGAGCCTGCGACCGCTCTTATTCAGGGGGGTCAAAACAGGCCTAGTAGAGAGAGATGTGAGATGGACTTCAAAGGATGTCCCATAAGGGACTCTGTAGGAAATCTCGTTAGCTTCCTTCCTGGGCAGCTCCACAGCAACAACAGGGCACCAATCCATAAGATGTAGTCCCAAGGATGCTTCTTGTATGGCGATCGATGTTTATTCCCAGAGAGACCTGGCAGATTTATTTAGACTGAAGTTCAAATCCAAAAATATTTACAAACGAGAAATAGTATTTGTATATTTTTTTTAATTATTACTTTTTCTGTTTTGAAAAATAACATGAAAATGTTAAAAAAAATGATTACATATTTTATTTATTTTACGCTAACCAACAAAATTAAACAAATTTACTCCATAGTAATTTTTTATATATATTTTTTTGGTGTGGAAGACAAGTGAAGAATCCCAAGATAATCAAGGAATAATAGAAGATGATCAGGCACCAAGCATGAGATCCACAGAGGAAAGGGTACTTATAATGTAAAGCGGGATAGACCATATACTTGACCAAAAATTGACTTAAATTAACATACACTCATTGCCCACTTTATTGCATTAAGCGTGTCCATATCTCAAACTTATCAATTACTAATGATTAAATTATTTAGCAATAACATAATGAATATTGTAATGTAGACATGGAGAAGTCGCCCTCTTGACCTTTGAAACCGAGCATCCAAATGTTGAATAATAGTTATTAGTGACAGACGTGCAGCTAATCGGTATTATAAAGATTGAAGATGTCCTTGGATTTGCACGCACAGCAAGCTCAATGGATTCCCAAGAATTCTCTGAAAAATATAACATACAATATAAGTGGCAGATATGTAAACCTAAATGACTTGGTCATGTCATTGTAGAATTGGGAGACTGTTTATAATTGATAGCAATGCAACAGGTACTTAAAATAAAATATAAAAAAATACATGAGATACATAGCCTTATCTAGTTATCCTAAAAATGTTTATTTAGTGTAAAATTGTATTAAAATGAATAATTAAATAAGCTTTATATTTCCAAATATCAAAAAAAAAAATTTTTATTATTATTATTATTATAGAGAAAAAATCTTTTAGCCAAAATATGGTCAAAGTTTCCAAGAGTTGATGAGGATCCAAGGTTTCCCTGTGGTCAAACTCTGAAACTGCTGAAGAATGAAGACTTCAAAGAAGAATTGGAAAAAATGAGTGGTGTCAATGCGGCAAATGTCTATCAATGCCTACGACGAGAGAGTCAGTTTGCTACCAGGAAATATTAACCATAAAAGAGAATATTGAAGAAGGTTCCTTCTGTATCACGGAGTCACCAATATTTAACAATATGGTAGCTGACAGGCTGAATACAACGATTCATCTCACTATGTTACACCAAGGAACTTCACATCCACCAAATGCAGATAATAGGTATATAACTTGTTAAAATCACTAATATTAACTTTATAGCTATACGTATTAATAAAAAATTCTATCATTTAAATTATAAACTTCTAAATAATTTATATATTTTACATTTTTATTAAAAACTCTCTCTCGCTCTTTCTCGTGTAATGTTCATTTTCCAAAACACATAGGGGGTCATTTACTATAGCGCCAATATGCAATCCCACTGCACATGAAAACAGCGCCCAATTAAGAGTTCAACTGGACGGGCATGCAAATGGACAATCGTGCTATTGCAGATGAAAATGCCTGTCAAATCGGCATATGCGGGAATAGTTGAAGTCAATGGGGCTCGGACCTGCAAAATCCAAAATCCTCAGTTGCTTGTATGCAAGTTAATTGCCATAAAAAGTGTATGAGGATCCGGGTACTGCCCCAGAGGACATGTATCAATTAAAAAAAGTGTTAAAAACTATTGTTTTTTCAGGAGCAGTGATTTTAATGATGCTTAAAGTGAAACAATAAAAATGAAAAATTCCTTTAAATATCACGCCTGGGGGGTCCCCTTAGTCTGTCTGCAAAGTGGTGCATCTGTACAATGTATAGAACAGTACTGCCGGCTCCCAGCAATGTAGATGAAAAATCAAGGGAAAAAAATTTAAAAAGTAGGGTCCCCCGCCCCCCCTCTCAGTCCATACCAGGCCCTTTGGGTCTGGTATGGATTTTATGGGAAACGCCAAAATTAAAAAAAAAAATTGGAGTGGGGGTCCCCCCCAAAATCCATACCAGACCCTTATCCGAGCATGCAGCCTGGAGGACAGGATGGGGGGCGGGTGAGCGCCCCCTTCCTGAAACATACCAGGCCACATGCCCCCATGTGTCCCCCCCAAAGCACCTTGTCCCCATGTCGATGAGGACAATGACCACTTCCTGCCAACCCTGGCCATTGGTTGTTGGGGTCTGCGGGTGGGGGCTTATCGGAATCTGGAAGCCCCCTTTAACAAGGGGTCCCCCCGATTCTGCCCCCCCATGTGAATAGGTATTGGATACATTGTACCCCTACCCATTCACCAAAAAAAGTAGTGTAATGTGACAAAAGACAGTAGCCAGTTTTTGACAATTACTTTATTAAAAATGTCTTCTTCCCCTGCTTATTCCTCCATCTTCTCCTTCCCCACTTCTTCCTCCAGTCGTCCTCCATCTTCTCCTTCCCCGCTTCGTCCTCTGGTCTTCATTCTTCCTGGTTCAGAAAGGGTTCAGGAGGAGGGAGGGGCTTGCTCGTCCCCTCCTTTTCCTGATCTCCAGGCTGCATGCTGGGATAAGGGCCCGGTATGGATTTTGGGGGAGACCCCACGCCAATTTTTTTGTAAATAATAGTTTTTGGAGTTTTTTTTTCATTTGGTGCTTAGAGAGAATTAACATTTAGTGGACAATTTTTATGTCTTACCTAGTCCACAAAAAATTAGTAAAGCCCTGAATTTCAGCTTAGCTTCAACAGTAAAGTTAGCCCAATTTTTTTTATATTGCTAAGGATAATGTTACGTAGAGTAAATTGATACCCAACATGTCAAAGTTCAAAATTGTGCCCACTCGTTGAATGGCGACAAACTTTGACCCTTAAAAATCTCCATAGGCGACGTTTAAACAGGTTACCAATTTTGAGTTACAGAGGAGGTTTAGTGCTAGAATTATTTCTCTAACGATCACGGCGATAATTACAGAGGAGGTCTAGTGCTAGAATTATTTCTCTAACGATCATGGCGATACCTCACATGTGTGGTTTGAACATCGTTTTCATATGCGGGCGCAATTTACGTATGCGTTGCCTTCTGCGCGCGAGCTTGAAGGGACAGGGCGCTCTAAATTTTTTTTTTTTTTTTACATGACAGGACTTTTTATATGTGAGATCTGGGGTCAAAAAGACCCCAGATCTCACATTTACACTAAAATGCAATAAAAGAAAAAAAGTCTTTTTTTTACAAAAAAATTAATTTCCTCTTTAAGACCATTGGGTGGAAGTGACGTTTGACGTACAAAGATGGCGGGCAGTCCATAAGTAGTTAATGTACTTGGGCCAAAAAAAGCATGGAAATGATGCTCCAGCATTTGACAATATAGTTAGAAGGACCCAATCTACAAGGGTAAGACACTAAAAATTAGGCACATTAACTACTTACGAACCGCCCGCTGAAGTTGTACGTCGGCTGTTTGAAGTGAAATACCGTTGTTATGGCAGCAGATAGCTGCCATAACCCTGGTATTTTCTTTAACAGTGTGCTGTCCACTTTTAGATAAAAGTGGTCTCTGCAGTGGATTCGCTGCGAGATCAGTTTTATCGGGGAAGGGAGAGGGGCCCCCCTCCCGCCATGCCCTGGTGGTCTCCGCCGCTTAGTGGAGTCGTCAGTAGCGGCAGAGACGATCGCGTCCTCTCCCTTCAACAGCCTGGAGCCAAGTCAGGGAAAGATGGCCCCCACTCTACTCCTTACCATTGGATGGCAGAAGCTAAGTCAAACGTCACTTCCGCCCAACGGTCTTTTTACAAAAAAATAATAAAGACATTTATTTATTTATTTATTTTCATTGCATTTTAGTGTAAATGTGAGATCTGAGGTCTTTTTGACCCCAGATCTCACATTTAAAAGGTCCTGCCATGCTTTTTTTCTATTACAAGGGGTGTTTACATTCCTTGTAAAAGGAGTAAAAGTGAATCATTTTTTTTTAAAAGGACAGTGTAAAAAATAAAAAATAAAATGAATAATAAAAAGAAAAATTTAAAGTGCCCCGTCCCACCAAGCTCGCACGTAGAAGTGAACGCATACGCAAGTGGCGCCTGCATATGAGAACGGTGTTGAAACCACATATGTGAGGTATTGCCGCGATCGTTAGAATGAGAGCAATAATTCTAGCACTAGACCCCCTCTGTAACTCTAAACTGGTAACTTGTAGAAATTTTTAAATGTCGCCTATGGAGATTTTTAAGGGTCAAAGTTTGAGTGGGCGCAATTTTGAACCGTGACATGTTGAGTATCAATTTACTCGGCATAACATTATCTTTCTCAATATAAAAAAAATGGACTGAATTTACTTTTGTCTTATTTTTTAATTCATAAAAGTGTATTTTTTCCAAAAAAATTGCGCTTGTAAGACCGCTGCGCAAATACGGTGTGACAAAGTATTGCAACGACCACCATTTTATTCTCTAGGGTGTCTAAAAAAATAAATATATAATGTTTGGGGGTGCTAAGTAATTTTCGAGCAAAACAAAACAAAAAAAAATGTAACTTGTAAACACTAAATCTGAAAAATAGGCCGGGTCCTTAAAGCGGAGGTCCGCCCACTGCTGCAAAAATTAAAAGCCAGCAGCTACACATACTGCGGCTGCTGACTTTTAATATTTGGACACTTACCTGTCCTGGAGTCCAGCGATGTCAGCACCTCAGCTGCAGATGTTTCCATCAGCTGTCGGGTGCATGCCGCCTTCATTTCGAGTAAGGGAACCCAGCAGTGTAGCCTTTCGGCTTCATTCCGGGAACCCTACTGTGCATGCGTGAAACTGGCCCGGCGACAGGGGGAGGAGGAGGGAGGAGTGAGGAGGAGGAAGCCCCAGCCGTGGCATCAATACCCGTGGCTGAGGCTCCCGAAAGTGGGGAAAGCATACCTGTGAAAGACAGGTATGCTGTCCCCCCTCCCCCCGAAAGGTGCCAAATGTGGCACCGGAGGGGGGGGGGGGAGTACAATGATTTTCGTGGAACTTTTGGGTGAAACTCTGCTTTAAGAAGTTAAATCACATTAGAAAAGCAGGAACCTTCCTTTTCATCTCAACCTTTACATAGCAGTTGTAAGTCTAACGTGAGATTTAGAAGCAACCAAATAACAATAACAGCCTTAGTGTGGTGAGGGTCAGGAATTATGCACACCCCCAAAAAAACATATCTATTTGTAACCCACTATATACACTGCAAAGAAAAATTCAGGCCTGTTTTTAAGCCAAACGCCCGTCCCAAATGTTGGCCTTTTAAATAACCTAGCTAAGATTGCTCGCACACCCACCCAGTAAAGGACACACCCACCAGTGTAATTGATTCTGTCTCTTGAGTTGGCCTCAATTGCGCACACCTGTTCATTAGGAATACACACTCTTTACAAATGAAAAAATGCCTCAGCATTGATATCTATGCAGATGTACTTTGGAAGACCAGAGAGCTAGTGAACAACCTGTTTCTGGCATATGTCATCTGTTTTGAAGGCTAGTTATGGCCGATTACTGTCAGCATGCTGAGAGATAAACAGCTGTCATTTTCTGGGTTTTGGCTTGGTAAGAGGCTGCAATTAGTGCTGGTGGGGAAATGTTAAGGCTGATTAGAGTCCTTGCCCATGGAAAACATATGACACAATGTGCAATGGTGGTGAAACCCTCCTATACATGTATACTACATTTAGACATAATTTAGGGAAGGCCCTGAGTCAGAAGTTATGTTTAACATAGGGAGAACAGACAACTTCTCTAAATAAAGTGGCATGTTTGGGGTTCGAACCCAGAACATCAGTGCTGCTAGGCAGTAGTTCTAACCTGTGAGCCACGGAGCTGCTACATGTGGAGCCTTCCTACACTAAAATACACATATACTACATTTCTTTGGACATATAGGTGGTGGAATTACATTAGTCAGGAGTTATTCTTCTTGATTTATTCTGTGATATTTGGTGGTTCTTGGTGTGTGAGTGTAGAATAGTGATGTTACCTTCTCATTTTTGGTAATGACATTTTTATTTCTGATGTTGGTACACATTTCACATTTTTTGGGCTCAAATTATGATCATTTGGAAAGAATAAAAAAATATAAAAAACACACTAATTTTAAATGTGCATCAGCAATGGTATTGTTTGTGGTTTGTATAGACACCTGTGTGAGTTTGGGTAAAGATTTTTGTGAGATGGAGAGCAACAAGTGAAAGTGACAGAGAAAAATATATTTTACCAAAACATGAAAACATCCCACATTCTAGTATTCTTACAAACAAAATAGATGAAGAAGCAACATTGTTGCAAGGACAATTTCTTTGAGAGAAAGAGGAAAATGTTATACTTACGATAGTAATTTTCCTTTCCTGATGCAAAGCATGACAGCATATGCGTATGGGTAGGCTCCGCCCCCTGCCCTATTCCAGGATTGGTTATACTATATAAGTAAGTCTCCTCCCTGCAGGCAGCATTCTCGTAACTTATTATCACTGCAAAGTCCTTTAGGTAGGGACCTATATGCTGTCATGCTTTATATCAGGAAAGGAAAATTACTGTCAGGCAAGTATAACATTTTCCTCTTTCCTGACACAAGCATGACAGCATATACATATAGGATGTAGGAATCACCAGACGATAAGGGTGGGTAATGCTGACGTGTTTAAGTTGAAGATTAGATCTATCCTCCACTAATGACTGAAATGTATTGTAGCCATAGGTGTGTGCACAGGGTAGCATTATCGCTCTGTGTGCTGGCAGGGAGCATGGAAAGATCTCCCTCTAAATGGCTCTGCCATAAGAGAAGTTCTTCGACATTTCTCTTTTACTGTGCTGGTGGGGAGATGGAAAGAATCCCTGATTGGTTCTGCCACATATATACGCCCGCATACGTGTGTCTGAGCCTTGTGCACACCCCAACGCAACAGGCTGCGCACCCACATGATTGTGGCTACTGGGTCCACTTTAAAATGGGCCCCAAACATGTTGAATGTAGATCAGGTCACAGTTTACATATTAGTTCTGGAGGGACTCCCTTAAGTTCTGTCCACGGATGTGCAATCTGTAATTGTAATCTGGTAAAGCGGTCTCTGACCTTCATTGATGGATTTGTTGTAACCATCTAAGCCCCTTGACTAACTTGATTTGCACCACTGCGATTGTCTTTAATGGACAGGGATTGTCCTCTTCTGATGCTGCTAGGCCTGAAGAGCTCTCCAAGGGCCACCTCCATGTCTTTCCTCAAATTTTGAATCTATTTCCAATGCTTGTGGTACTTAAGACACTTTAATTTGGATATGCCGGAAGGATGATGTTCTATCCCAGATGCAAAGATGCAGACCTCTGTATAGTGCTGAGGAAGAGACTAGAGCCATTTTGCCTGATAATGGTAGCAACAAGGTAGTTTACGGCTTGACGCTTGCATATCTGAGATCCTTCTTCTAGACATATTAGCCATACAAAATACTGTTTCAGTGTTACTGGCCATATTAAGGACGTCTTATCCAGCTGAATGGAGTGTGAGATAACATGTCCCACACTATTTGGATGGTCCAAGGGGAAAGACCAATCTGCTCAGGTCTTTCCAAATTGGTTAAACAATAGAATTGGGGGAGTTTTGGGACTTTAAATGGGGCACAAGGCATGTGCCCCCATCCCGGGATCAGTAAGACAAAAAATAAAAGGGAAGTTGGGACTTTAAATGAGGTGGTAGACTTTGTGTAGAAAACATGGTCAGTTTTATTGAGGTAAAAAATATAATGCATATAGATGGTAAACATCATATGGAAAAACATATAATGAAGTGTTGTCATATTGTACGTATGCATACTAAATTCAAAATACAGAATAATAGTAAGATTCATGTACAGAAATCAATAAGTAAGTAACATCGTAATATACGTATGCATAGAGCGGTAACATCATATGGATAGATGTGTACATGATAAACACTTGATACATATATATAGCATAATCAATTAACATGACAGCTGGCAGCCAAATGAGTAATAATACATTTCCGAATTGGTTTACCAAAATATGCAACAGTTACAGGATCCCAGAGAGTGAGGACAAGACCGAGCCTCATCTACCCTTCAATATCATCTCTAGGCTTACTTGTATACAATTCAGTCCTTACAGTGGGGAACAAAGGTTTCGATCCTTTAAATGTCTCAGGGTTTCCTATGATCTAATATACCTGAAGTTTGGAGTAGGTGCCCTGGCCTCCATAGGGTTTCAAACACTAAAGTGAGACTTCACTTCTTGGGTCTCCAGCATCTCAATATAACTAATCTGAATTTGGATGATACGGTTGGTCATGCTGTATGAGGTATTGGATCTCTGAAAGGAGAATAGGAGGCTCTCCGATCAGAGATTGTACCTGATGATATCATGGCCTGCAGGCCACCGGGCAATTATTGTCGTCATCCCCACTGAACGACTGCAGATCCTGATAAGCAGCCTGAAGACCACTGGGTTTGTAGGATACACATATTGGCTAACCTGCAGACCCAGCTGGCTGTCAGTAGTTCCACTGCTTCCACCTCTGGGAACCCACCAAGGTTACTGTCATGTCATAATCCTTTGTTGGTTTGGAGACCATCCCTTGACATCCAATGGCTTTGTACCTTACAGGCTCTGACAGGAAGTTCTAGGACACTCGAACCCAAAGGGCTGGGAAACCTGCCTGGGAGATACCTCTGACAGAAGGTGACTAGTCTTGCATTCCTTCTTGACAGCAAAGATAGGACCTTCCAATTTTGCTGAATCTTTGCAGCATAGCTGAGGCTCTTTGTTGCATTTTCAGGAGGACTTTAGCCTGAAATCATTGCAACTCTGACTTTGGACACTTTGCCCTCCATTGGCATGAATACCAGACAAAGATTTGAGTTAATTGGTATGCCCAGTAGCTGATAAAGCTGAAAGATTAGCTAGCTTAGCTACCTCCAAAAAGGGACTTGTCTCCTCTGTGGAGTCACTGTTCCTGGTGCAGGAAACAAGTCTTCCCTTACTAAAACACCAGTTAATAAAGTTCTCAACCTTCCAGTGAGCCCCGCGGACCACATGGCTTACTACAGACCACCTTTCTACTCTTTTGCGACCGTGGGATGCAACCAATGGGAAAGAGTTATAATTTGTTTCAGTGGTATACTTATACTGTCGCTCTCTCTGAGGGCAACTCTACTCTATTCTTTGGAGGTTCGGAACTGCTGTTGGACTCTCAATGATGGCTCCTCCCAATTCGATCAGACTCTGAACTAGAACTTTTTTCCAGGACCTGGAAGACATTGTGCCAGCAGGCTGTTGCCCAAACAAGGATCACCAGAAGCCCTTGCTCCCACAAGACGGCCACTACTGGACCTAATGTCTGTCAGGATCACTTAAGTGCTCCTGCTCCTCATTCCAGCATCCGGGTGTTGGCTATTGCATTCTCCCTGTCTGTGTCCACCTGCAAGGTGATTGATACGGTCAGTCACCTAATATAAGCAAGCCAAAAGCTCTGTTCCTTGCTTGTGATAGAGTGAGTGATACCTGTTTTGTTCCTGATCAAGCTCCCTGTCTGTCTGCCCTGCTTTACTAGTTTGGATTTCCCTGTGTATGACTTTGGACTGGATTATTGGACTATTCCTTGAACTCAGCCTGTCTTTTACCTGGACTGTCATAGAACCACGCTACCTGTCTGCTAACTGCAAGTATCTCTTGGCTTTGCTCCATTTGCATCTGCCCTGATGTGGGGGCCAGGCACTATAGCATTGTGTATAAGTCCCGGGGGCAACCAAGTACCGGTAGGCCTGCTTGCCTTATAGGAAAGGGGCTGCCATAGGTGAAGCACACAGTAGCTAGTTATAGTGTCTGTCCACCTGCGTTGGGGTAGATCGACAATATCCTGGGAAATGCCCTGAGTTTGTGAAGGCCAAAGTCTGCCAGATGAACTCGTAGTTAAACTCTCGAACGGCCAAGTGAAGATACTTGCAGAAGCATGGGTGTATCGAAGTGTGTATACAGTATTCACACACCTGCTAGGTCTAGAGACAACCTACCATCTTACCTGATGGCTTGAGTAATTGATTGCAATGATGCCATATAAAGTTTTGGATCCTAATCCTTCTGCTTCATGCCCAAGTCTGCATTTTGACTAAGGACAATGCAGACATAATTCTTGACATCTTGGCTGGATGGCTCACCATTAAACAAGATGTGGTAACACTTGTTTTCCAGCGTTAATTGCTCTAATGAGTCATGGAGGGAATGAAATGAGTTGGAGGAGAGGAACAAAAATTCCAATGTGTTATAGGAAAAAAATTGCGTGCTACTATGTGTAGTTTAAAGTGAAAATAAGGCATCAAACTCCAGTGAAAATAGAAAATCAGAAAAAACTTATGAAGAACACCAAAAATATAATGGGTGTGAACAGCTGCAACCACTTAGTAGTGTACTCAAAATCACTGCATGAACAGAATGAAAAAAGAAGGGGGGAGTGGTACGCTTATTCAATATAATGCACCGTTAACATAAAAAACAAAAATAGAATAAACTAAAATAAAGTGCAAAAAAAAGGTCCAAGTGAAAAACAACATGGTAGGAATCAGTTTATATGGAGATGGATGTCTCATAAAACGGTAACTTGATAGAAGGAAAACAAAGCATCAATCCAACATCGATTGTAAAATTTATAGATTGGCCACTCACCTCCAACAATGACCAAAAGGTCAAACAAGGCTCGTCAGACAGCGGATGGGCAATCCTGCTGGTGAATCTGCAGAAACATTCAGGTCCCAAACTAAGACAAGATGGTGCATGGAATCTTAGCACCAACACATCCTGCGTTCACTGCTGGGTAGTTCCATATATTTAGAGAGAAAAGCTCGCTCCAAAGCACTAATACTTCTTGTGTGGATGGCACTCAGAGAAAACAAAAAAAAACCATAGTGCAATATTGCCAGATAAAATAAAACTTGTTTAATAGAAAACTGCTGACATCAGGTTAGAAGAAAATCCGCAATATAAAATAAGAGTAGTGACACACTCGCATCCTCCCCATGCTTCCGCAATAGGCACCATGAGTGACGTCACAAGGCTCCACCCAATGCGTTGCGTCACTGGTCATGGCAGGGGGAACACATTTGCAACTTGGCTCTTTCTCAAAGTGGCGATTTCTATAAGTGAAATGCACTTCTGACTCGGCACTTATCACTCATCATCTGACTGTCTGATCTGAAAATATCATCTTTGTCCTCCCACAGGTATGCTCCTACTGCTACAACTCCAGCCAGAATCGCATTAGTGAAAACTGTCTCCTATGTCTCTTAACTCTGGTATGCTCCTACTGCTACAACTCCAGCCATAATCGCATTAGTGAAAACTGTCTTCTATGTCTCTTAACTCTGGTATGCTCCTACTGCTACAACTCCAGCCAGAATCGCATTCGTGAAAACTGTCTCCTATGTCTCTTAACTCTGGTATGCTCCTACTGCTACAACTCCAGCCATAATCGCATTAGTAAAAACTGTCTCCTATGTCTCTTAACTCTGGTATGCTCCTACTGCTACAACTCCAGCCAGAATCGCATTAGTGAAAACTGTCTCCTATGTCTCTTAACTCTGGTATGCTCCTACTGCTACAACTCCAGCCAGGATCGCATTAGTGAAAACTGTCTCTTATGTCTCTTAACTCTGGTATGCTCCTACTGCTACAACTCCAGCCAGAATTGCATTAGTGAAAACTGTCTCCTATGTCTCTTAACTCTGGTATGCTCCTAGTGCTACAACTCCAGCCAGAATCGCATTAGTGAAAACTGTCTCCTATGTCTCTTAAATCTGGTATGCTCCTACTGCTACAACTCCAGCCAGAATCGCATTAGTGAAAACTGTCTCCTATGTCTCTTAACTCTGGTATGCTCCTACTGCTACAACTCCAGCCAGAATCGCATTAGTGAAAACTGTCTCCTATGTCTCTTAACTCTGGTATGCTCCTACTGCTACAACTCCAGCCAGAATCGCATTAGTGCAAACTGTCTCCTATGTCTCTTAACTCTGGTTGGCTCCTACTGCTGCAACTCCAGCCAAAAACTGAAACACTGCTATCTTTTTTCTTATGTGTCTCTAATAATGCTGGTATGTTTTTTTTTTACTTAACTGTCTGTAGACCTGTCCACATTACAATGCTTTATTATCTCCCTTGTCTTACCCAAAATTATGGCCCTCTTAACTTTAGTGCCCTCTTGCTAGTCTATTTGTGACTTAAGAATTTTGCCCTATTAACCAACCAAGCTTTATAACCTCTTGTTTGCTAATTGAAATCCGCCCACACCCTACCCCTATCAGTATATATTTAAGCTTCTCTTGGGGGAAGCATTTGCAGGGGGTACACATTTGCAACTTGGCTCTTTCTCAAAGTGGCGATTTTTATAAGTGAAATGCACTTCTGACTCGGCACTTCAGCGAAGGCACAAAGCGAAAGGACACAAGATAAACATTTTGACAAACAGCACACAGACATCAGGTGAACTTGTTTACTCCTTTAGCTCTTTTTCCTTGTGACATGCTTTCTCTACCACTGCTTTTGACAACTCTGTCCTCCATCCTAAAACTATCTCTCCTTCACCCCTCTTCTCCCCCCCACAGCATATATATATCACCCTCACTCCTGTCTGCACCCACCAACTCCTGCTAATTCTAAATCCACATACACTAAAAATCTCCAAGACCCTGGGGCATGTCACTTCATATAAATCCCACTCCCATATTACCTCCCTCACCCTCTTGCTTCTCCTAACCTCTGGCGATATATCCCCAAACCCTGGGCCTCCATCATTTAACTGTACCCCATGCACCCATCACCCTGCACCCTTTGGCAGCAGCCGCCGCAATCAACACAATTTAGTTCCCATTTCTATTCTTCCCAAAACCAGACTCCCTTTCTCTTGTGCCGTTTGGAACTCGCGCTCTGTCTGCAACAAGCTCACCTCTCTCCATGACCTCTTTATTGCCAACTCATTTAACCTACTCGCCATTACCGAAACCTGGCTCCACGAATCCGACACTGCATCTTCTGCTGCCCTATCCCATGGTGGTCTTCTCTGGACTCACTCCCCCAGATCCAGCGGATGTAAGGGAGGAGGTGTCGGAATCCTTCTAGCCCCACATAGCACCTTTCAGGTACTTCAGCCACCTCCCTCTCTGTCACTCTCCTCTTTCGAAGCACACTGTATTTGCCTTTTCACTCCAATTTCTCTAAGGATAGTTGTGATCTACAGGCCCCCTGGACCAGTATCAACCTTTCTTGAAGACTTCTCTGCCTGGCTACCCTACTTTCTTTCTTCTGAAATCCCCACTATCATTCTCGGGGACTTCAACATCCCTATTAATACTAACACTCCTTCCACTTCCAAACTTCTTAGCCTAACATCCTCCTTTGACCTGAAGCAGTGGATACATGCTCCAACTCACTCAGAAGGCAATATCCTTGACCTTGTGTTCTCTCACCTTTGCACTCCATGCAACCTCTCTAACTATCCATCCCCTCTCTCTGATCACCACCTTATTAGTTTCACTCTCTCCCTCTCCTTCACCTCCTCTCCCTCCAACCACCTTAAAGTTACCCGCAGAAACCTACGTCATCTCAACCCTTCTCTTCTCTACTCTGCTATCAACAACCTCTACGACAAAATCTCACCCCTATCCTGCACCAACCTAGCCACTTCTGTGTACAACGCTTCACTTCTAGCCTCACTGAACTCACTTGCCCCCTCACTACACACAGAATCAAGCCCAGACCCCTTCAACCTTGGCAAACAGATGATACTAGAAGTCTGAAAAAACGTAGTCATGCTCTGGAGCGCCTGTGGCGTAAGACTAAGTCCCAGAGAGATTTCTACCAATATAAATCTGCCCTCCAAAAATACAACTCCAGCCTCCTCTCTGCCAAGCAGACCTATTTTACCACTCTCATTAGCAACTTATCATCCTGTCCCCGTCAACTCTTCTCCACCTTCAACTCTCTACTTCGTCCTCCACCGCCTCCACCCGCCAACTCACTCACTGCACAGGAGATCGCCAATCACTTCAAACAGAAGATTGATACTATTCGCGCTGAGATCTCTACTGTGCCGACACCCTCCACGCTTTACACTTCATGCCCACAGGCACAATCATTATTTCCCTCTTTTACCCCCACCACTACAGGCGAAGTTGCTAAACTACTTGCTAATGTCCACCTTACCACCTGCCCTCTGGATCCTGTTCCCTCACAAATGCTACGTTCACCCTCTGGCCCTATACTACACTCTCTAACCCACATCTTCAATCTCTCCCTCTCTTCTGGCATCTTCCCTAACTCTCTAAAACATGCACTTGTCAGACCCATACTTAAAAAGCCCTCACTGAACCTACTCCCCATCTCCTTGCTCCCCTTCTTATCCAAGCTCCTCGAACGTCTGGTCTACAACCGACTGAGCGTCTACCTCGCTGATAATGGCCTTCTTGATCCCCTTCAGTCTGGATTTCATCCTCAACACTCCACAGAAACTGCTCTCCTAAAACTAACAAACGATCTACTAACGGCCAAAACCAATCGACACTATTCTGTACTCCTACTCCTGGACCTCTCTGCTGCCTTTGATACGGTTGACCACCCCCTCCTCCTCAAAAAACTACACGCCTTTGGTCTCTGTGACTGTACACTTCACTGGTTCTCTTCCTACTTATCCAACCGCACCTTTAGCGTTTCTTATAACTCTACTTCCTCCTCTCCTCTTCCTTTCTCTGTTGGGGTCCCTCAGGGTTCTGTTCTTGGACCTCTACTATTTTCAATCTACACTGCCTCCCTGAGTCAACTCCCATGACTTCCAATACCACCTCTACGCTGATGACACCCAAATCTATTTCTCTACCCCTCAGCTCACTCCCTCTGTCTCCTCACGTATCAGTAATTTACTCTCAGATATATCAGTCTGGATGTCTCACCACTTCCTTAAACTTAATCTAGCCAAAACCGAACTTATAATTTTTCCTCCCCCATATGCCTCTTCCCCTGATCTCTCTGTCAAAATCGATGGCACAACTATAAGCCCATCCCCACATGCCAAGGTTCTAGGTGTAGTCCTAGACTCTGAACTCTCCTTCAAGCAACACATCCAATCACTGTCCAAATCCTGCCACCTCAACCTCCGCAACATCTCCAAAATACGCCCCTTTCTAATCAATGACACAACAAAGCTCTTAATTCACTCGCTGGTCATCTCTCGCCTCGACTACTGCAACTCCCTTCTCATTGGCTTACCTCTACATAGTCTATCACCTCTTCAATCCATTATGAATGCTGCTGCCAGACTCATCCACCTTACCAATCACTCTGTGTCTGCCACTCCTCTCTGTCAATCCCTCCACTGGCTTCCGCTCGGCCAAAGAATTAAATTCAAAATTCTAACAACTACGTACAAAGCCATCCACAATTTCGCCCCCAGCTACATCACTAGCTTAGTCTCTAAATACCAACCTACTCGCTCTCTTCGTTCCTCTCAAGACCTCCTGCTCTCTAGCTCCCTTGTCACCTCCTCCCATGCTCGCCTCCAGGCCTTTTCCAAAGCCTCTCCAATCCTATGAAACTCCTTACCCCAATCTGTCCGCTTATCTCCTACTTTATTAGCTTTCAGAAGATCCCAGAAAACCCTTCTCTTCAGAGAAGCCTATCCTACCCACACCTAACAACTGTATTTTCATTTTTTCCATCAGCTCATACCCCACAGTTATTACCTTTTGTTTCCACTTGACCCTCCCTTCTAGATTGTAAGCTCTAATGAGCAGGGCCCTCTGATCCCTCCTGTATTGATTTGTACAGTATTGTAAGTGTACTGTCTGCCCCATGTTGTAAAGCGCTGCGCAAACTGTTGGCGCTATATAAATCCTGTATAATAATAATAATAATAATGTCCAATGGCTTCCTTAATGCACAGGACCCACGGATCCTAATGCTCAAATTTACAATTAATTCTGCCAGCCGACACCTACTGGGCAACTTGGGTGAAGAGACTTTGCTGCTCCCCCAAAGGAGTAGACTCGGCTTTCGGCAGACATATAAAGATGATTATGTTTTCTTTATTCTCTTTTATAGTTTTCCCAGGTTTAACCTGCCATTCAATCTTCGTTACTTTGCCTTTTGGCTATCCTCTGGTCATTGGTGATTAACATAAGACATTAATCCCCCTTCTAGATATCACTGGATCTGACTTGAACAGTCACCACTCTGACTTAAAAGCGGTATGTGTCACTTGTGGAATGAGCCATAAGAGTTAACTGACCACAACGGACTACTAGAGAAAAAAGCATACAGTTTTGCATCCACCGTGGCTGAACTGCATCAATGGCCACTTCATTTTCACTCTAGGATCAGCCATCATAGAGTTTATCACTGGCCAGAGCTTTGCTTTGATCTTGTATGAGATCCAGACAGTCTGGTTACCGAAGTAAGCTCAACTACAGGCCACAAAACACTACTTAATAGTAGTATAACCTTCTTCATTTCCAGATCCATTCGCTGTTCCAGGGCCTCTGCAAAGGATATTGCTTCTTCTGCTGGAAGAATGGCACCCCTGACTAATCTGATGAAGACTGTTTGGCCGGCTGCTTTTGAGGCAGAGGTACCCTTTAAACCAGTGGTTCTCAACCCTGTCCTCAAGTACCCCCAACAGGCCATGCAATTTCTCTTAGATAAAATAGCTGGCCAAAATACCAAGCCATTGACTCTGATTTAAAGCACCTGTGCAAGATAAAGGAAAACCTGCAAACATGGCCTGTTGGGGGTACTTGAGGACAGGGTTGAGAACCACTGCTTTAAACAACTTAGTTTGATTAGCTTAATACCTGCGCATTATTGAATAGAGATCCACACAGTCAGTTTGGACAAAGTTAAAACATCCACTTTTTGCTTCTGATATGCCAACTTGCCATAGCAACTTCCCAGAAGCAAGCTACTACCAGCTAAGGCTGACCCATCTGGCCAGTCTGATAAAGACTCCCTGGCCAACTGCTTCTGAGGTAGAGGTTGCCTTTAAATAAATGCAGCTGTTTGATTAGGCTTGGTATGGAATCATTAGTGGCTATAGGCCTTCCCATTTGCCGCTGCCTCTGGCCTGCAACTTGGCATGCATTTTGGCTGATGCGCCAGCCCACTATCGCCCCAGATGATTATTGTAGTGAGATTTCCTTAGTCTGCCTCTTCTGGCAGTTTAGTACATAGTGGTTCCTTCAGGGCTAAAGAGGACCTGCCTCTGTTGCAGACGCAGGGCGACTCTCCTCCTCCTACGAAGTGGTGCTGGTGTTGAGGGCCGGATAGATTTACAATCCATTAGGCCCATAATGTGCACTCTTAGGATAAAATATACTTACCCACCTTCACCTTAGTGAATGTTGCCTGTCTCTATTAGGGATGAGCCGAACACCCCCCAGTTCGGTTTGCACCAGAACCTGTGAACGGACCGAAAATTCACGCAAACTTTAGAACCCCATTGAAGTCTATGGGACTCGAACATTCGAAATCAAAAGTGCTAATTTTAAAGGCTAATTTACATGGTATTGTCCTAAAAAGGGTTTGGGGACCCTGGTCCTTCCCCAGGGGATATGTATCAATGCAAAAAAAAGTTTTAAAAACGGCTGTTTTTTCGGGAGCTGTGATTTTAATGATGCTTAAAATGAAAAAAAAAAGTGACTATAGTATGCCTGTAAAGTGGCGTGTGTTTCCCGTACTTAGAACAGTCCCTGCACAAAATTACATTTTTAAAGGAATAAAAGTCATTTAAAAGTGCTTGCTGCTTTAATGTAATGTCGGGTCCCGGCAATATGGATGAAAATCAGTGAGACAAACGGCATGGGTACCCCCCCCCCCAGTCCATTACCAGGCCCTTTGGGTCTTGTATGGATATTAAGGGGAACCCCGCCCTATATACTCTGAACAGCAGTATACAGGCGGTGCAAACAAGACAGGGACTGTAGGTTTGTTGTTAAGTAGAGTCTGTTTGTAATTTTGAACTGGTACATTTTTAAAGTGTAGCTCCAGCCAAAAAATCTATTTTAAGCTTTTTGGAAAATATAGGGAAGGGATATCACCCCTGTGACATTTGTTTTGCTGTCTGTGCACCTCTTCAGAAGATTTCACCTCACCTTCTGTCACAATGACAAATGTTTTTTGACAATTTGGGGTTTTTAGTGAAACAAGGATTGTTGATAAAGCATCAGTGGAGAGGAGACACGTTTTTCCCATATTAACTCTTACAGGAGAGAATTTCCCTTCCTAGGGGTAGATTTCATCTCACTTCCTGCTGTCTCCTTCCGTTTGCAAGTAGGAGTCGTTTGTAAGTTGGATGTTTGAAAGTAGGGGCCTGCCCTATATACTCTGCAGAAATTGGGGCCTTAGGTGTTGGTGTTGCCACAACTCTTGGTGGGCGCAGGAACGGGCCCTGCTGTGAAATATTAGATCAAGAATTGTAATTACATGCCCCTGTTGAACAGGGTCAGAAAAATTGGGCCTTTGATGGTGGTGGTGCTGGTGCCACAACACTGTAAGTCCTCGCAGTTACTCTTGGTGGGCGCAGAAACGGACCCTGCTGTGAAATATTAGATCAAGAATTATAATTACATGCACCTGTTGAACAGGGGCAGAAAAATTGGGCCTTTGGTGGTGGTGGTGGTGTTGCCACAACACTGTAAGTCCTCACAGTTACTCTTGCTGGGCACTGGAACGGGCCCTGCTGTGAAATATTAGATCAAGAATTGTAATTACATGCACCTGTTGAACAGGAGCAGAAAAATTGGGCCTTTGGTGGTGGTGTTGCCACAACACTGTAAGTCCTCACAGTTACTCTTGGTGGGTGCTGGAACAGGCCCTGCTGTTAAATATTAGATCAAGAATTGTAACTACATGCACCTGTTGAACAGGGGCAGAAAAATTGGGCCTTTGGTGGTGCTGGTGCCACAACACTGTAAGTCCTCACAGTTACTCTTGGTGGGTGCAGAAACGGGCCCTGCTGTGAAATATTAGATCAAGAATTGTAATTACATTTCCCTGTTGAACAGGGGCAGAAAAATTGGGCCTTAGGCACTGGTGCCACAACACTGCAACCCCTCACAGATACTCTAGTTGGAGCGCAGGAACGAGCCCTGCTGCAAAGTATTGCATCAAAAATTGTAATTACACGCCTCTATTAAACAGGGGCTGAAAAATTGGGCCTTAACCACTGGTGGCGGCGCCCAGAACCAAAAATATTCTTACAAGCTATCAGCATGATGATTGAGGAGGAAGAGAATAGTCACTCAGCATAACAGGATAGTCACTCAGCATCAGCAAAGGCAGTCTAGAAGGGATCTGACATTTAAAAAAAAAATATTCGGTTACATCAGCACAGGTGCTTGGTAGCTGGTGGTGATCCAAGACTAATTCATTTTTATGAAGGTCAATCGATCGACCGAGTCGGTGGACAGGCGCACCCTGTGATCGGTTACAAAGCCTCCAGCAGCACTGAATGTGCGTTCCGAAAGAACGCTGGATGCAGGACAGGCCAGTAGCTCAATTGTATACTGTACAAGCTCTGGCCAGTGATCCATCCTCAAGACCCAGTAACCCAGAGGATTTTTGGTGGGAAAGGTGTCCAAGTCAGATCTAGGTATTCCTGATCCTAGGTATCTTAGGTATCCTAGGTATTCCTGCACCATGTAAAACAGACGCTGGCGATGGTTGCTGGAACAGATCATACCTTGGGGCTGCAGACTAAAAAATTGTTTGAACGCATCGGTCAGACGGCCTCCTTCTACCCCACTCCATCTTTGACTAACCGAAGCCTCAGCAACACTTTGTCCAGGAACAGGAGTTTGTAAACTCCCAGTCTCTGGGAACGCGTTGCACAGACCTTTCTGCAAGGTTGCCAAAGATGTTTCATCCTCTGCTCCCCCTGCGACGGCAAGATAAGGTCCGCAACCTTACCCTTGTAACATGGATCAAAGAGGGTTGCCAGCAAGTAACGATCCCTCTCCTTGATACCATGAATACGAGGATCCTTCCGCAGGCTTTGCAGGATCAGGGAGGCCATGCAGCGTAGGTTTGCTGAGGCATTTGGTCCGGAGTCCTCTGGGTCACTAAGGATGACATGATCCGCAGCCACCTCCTCCAGCCACATACAAGTTCATGGGTTTCTTGGGACTGTAAATGATCCCTTGAAGACTGCTACTGATGCTGAGTGCCAGGCTCCAGCTCCACCTCCATGCTGACACAATCCTCCTCCTCGTCCTCTTCCTGTGTGATCGGCGGGCATGCAGGAATACTGTCTGGATAAAGGGGGACTTGAGAGGTAAGGAAGTCCTCCTCTTCCTGCCTCTGTTCTGCCTCAAGTGCCCTGTCCATTATTCCGCGCAGCGTGTGCTCCAACAGGTGGACAAGGGGGACAGTGTCACTGATGCATACACTGTCACTGCTCACCATCCTCGTGGCCTCCTCAAATAGTGACAGGACAGTGCATGCATCCCTGATCATGGCCCACTGGCGTGGGGAAAAAAAACAAGCTCCCCTAACCCTGTCCTGGTGCCCTAGTCGCAAAGGTATTCATTGATGGCCCTCTGCTGCATGTGCAACCGCTGCAGCATGGCCAACGTTGAGTTCCACCTGGTGGGCATGTCACAGATTAGGCGGTTCTTGGGCAGGTTAAATTCCTTTTGGAGGTCAGCCAGCCGAGCACTGGCATTATATGACCAGTGGAAATGCACACAGACTTTCCTGGCCTGCCACAGGACATCCTGTAAGCCCGGGTACCTGCCCAAGAACCGCTGTACCACCAAGTTAAGGATGTGAGCCAAACAGGGCACATGGGTCAGTTGTCCCTGTCAGGGGGCGGATAGGAGGTTGGTGCCATTGTCGCA